>NW_019731341.1:0-33585 GCF_002891405.2 Cryptotermes secundus | reverse complement strand
GCTAAGGTTTTGCGTTGCTTTCATGCTAGTTTTGCGTTGGGGCTTGCTAGGTTTGCGTTGCTATCTTGCCAGCTTTGCGTTGCTGGCTTGCCAGCTTTGCGTTGCTGGCTTGCCAGTTTTGCGTTGCTAGCTTGCCTGCTTTGCGTTTCTAGATTGCCAGCTTTGTGTTGTTAGCTTTCCAGCTATGCGTTTCTAGCTTGCCTGCTTTGCGTTGCTAGCTTGACAGCTTTGCGTTGCTAGCTTTCAAGCTTTCCGTTGCTAGATTGCTAACTTGCTAGATATGAGTTGCTAGCTTGCTAGTTTTGCATTGCTAGCCTGCTAGCTTTTCCTTGTCACCTTGCTAGCTTTTCGTTGCTAGCTTGCCAGGTTTGCGTTTCTAGTTTGCCCGATTTGCATTGCTATCTGTCCAGTTTGGGTTGTTTGATTGCTTGTTTGCTTTGCGTTTCTTGCTTGCAAGCTTTCGTTGCTAGCTTGCTAGCATTGCGTTGCTACCTTGCTAGATTGGCGTTGCTAGCTTGCTAGCATTGAGTTGCTTGCTTGATAAATTGCTAGATTTGCGTTTCTAAATTGCAAGTTTTGGGTTGCTATCTTGCTTCCTTTGCGTTGCTAGCTTGCTAGATTTGCGTTGCTAGCTTGCTAGCTTTGCGTTGCTTGCTTGCTCGTTTGTTTGCAATTCTTGCTTGTAAGATTTCGTTGCTAACTTGCTAGCTGTACGTTGCTAGCTTGCTAGTTTTGCGTTGCTATCTTGCTAGCTGTGAGTTTCTAGCTTGCTAGCATTGCGTTGCTATCTTGCCAGGTTTGCCTACCTTGCTTGCCACCTTTGATTTTCTAGCTTGCTTACTTTGCGTTTCTAAATTGCCACGTTTGCGTAGTTAGCTTTCCAGCTATGCGTTGCTAGCTTGCCAGCAGTGCGTTGCTAGCTTGCCAGCTTTGCGTTGCTAGCTTGCTAGCTTTCCTTTGCTAATTTGCTAGCTTGCTAGATGTGGGTTGCTAGCTTGCTAGTTTTCCGTTGCTAGCTTGCCAGGTTTGCGTTTCTAGTTTCCCAGCTTTGCGTTGCTAGTTTTCTAACTTGCTATCTTTGCGTTTCTTTCTTTCTTGTTTGCTTTTCGTTTCTTACTTGCAAGCTATCGTTGCTAGCTTGCTAGCTTTGCGTTGCCAGCCTGATAGTTTTGCGTTGCTAGCTTGCTAGTAGTGCGTTGCTAGCTGGCTAGCTCTGCGTTGCTACCTTGCTAGCTTGGGTTTGCTAGCATGATAGATTGCTTGATTTGCGTTGCTAACTTGATAGCTTTGCGTTGCTATCTTGCTATCTATGCGTTGCTAGCTTGCTAGTTCTGCGTTGCTAGCTTGCTAGTTTTGCGTTGCTAGCTTGTTAGCCTTTTGTTGCTAGCTTGCTAGCTTTGCGTTGCTAGCTTGCTAGTTTTGCGTTGCTAGCTAGGTAGCTTTGCGTTCCTAGCTTGGTAGCTTTGCGTTGCTAGCTTTGTAGCTTTGCGTTGCTAGCTTGGTAGCTTTCCGTTGCTAGCTTGCTAGATATGCGTTGCTAGCTTGCCAGCTTTGCGTTGCTAGCTTGCTTCCTTTGCTTTTCTTGCTTGCTAGCTTTTCGTTGTAATCTTGTTAGTTTTGCGTTGCTAGCATGCTAGATATATGTTGCTAGCTGGGTAGCCTTGCGTTGCTATCTTGCTAGATTCGAGTTGCCAGCTTGATAGGTTTCCGATGTTAACTTGCTTACTTGGCGTTGCTATCTTGCTAGCTTTGCGTAGCTATCTATCTAGCTTTGCGTTGCTAGCTTCCTAGATTGCTAGATATGCGTTGCTAGCTTGATAGCTGTGTGTTGCTATCTTGCTAGATTTGCGTTGCTATCTAGCTATCTTCGCGATGCCAGCTTGCTAGCTTGACGTTTCTAGTTTGATAGCTTTGCATTGCTAGCTTGCTAGCTTTGTGTTGCTATCTCGCCAGCTTTCGTTGCTAGCTTTCCAGGTTTGCGTTTCTAGCTTGCCAGCTTTGCGTTGCTAGCTTGCTAACATTGCGTTGCTAGCATGTTAGCTTTGCGTTGCTACTTTGCTAGCATGGCGTTGCTAGCTTGCTAGCTTTGAATTGCTAGCTTGATAAATTGCTAGATTTGCGTTGTATCTTGTCAGCTTTGCTTTGCTAGCTTGCTACCTTTGCGTTGCTAGCTTGGGAGCTTTGCGTTGCTAGCTTGTTAGCTTTGCATTGGTAGCTTGCTTGCTTTTCGTTTCAAGCTTGCTAGTTTTGCGTTGCTAACTTGCTAGATATGCGTTGCTATCTTGCCAGCTTTGCGTTGCTAGCTTGCCAGCTTTGAATTTCTATCTTGACCGATTTCTTTGCTAGCTTGTCAGGTTTGCGTTGCTAGCTTGCCAGCTTTACGTCGCAAGCTTGCTAGCTTTCCGTTGCTAGCTTGCAAAATATGCGTTGCTAGCTTGCTGATTTTGCTTTACTAGATTGCTAGCTTTGCGTTGCTACCTTCCTAGCTTAGTTACTAAATTGCTAGGTTTGCGTTGCTTGCTTGCTTTCTTACTTTTCGTTTATAGCTTGCAAGCTTTCGTTGCTAGCTTGATAGTGTGCAATGCTATCTTGATAGATTTGTTTTGCTTGCTTGCTTGTTTGCTTTGCGTTGCTAGCTTGCTAGATTTGAGTGGCTAGCTTTCTAGCTTTGCGTTGCTGCCTTGCTAGCTTTGCGTTTCTAGCTTGCTAACTTTGCGTTGATAGCTTGCTATTTTTGTGTTGCTAACTTGCTAGCTTTGCGTTACTAGTTTGCTAGTATTCCTTTGCTAGCTTGGAAGCTTTGAATTGCTAGCTTGATAAATTGCTAGATTTGCGTTGTAACTTGTTAGCTTTGCCTTGCTAGCTTGCTAGCTTAGCGTTGCTATCTTCGTAGTTTGCGTTGTTAGCTTGTTAGCTTTGCATTCCTAGCTTGCTTGCTTTTCGTTGCAAGCATGCTTGCTTTGTGTTGCTAGCTTGGTAGCTTTGCGTTCCTAGCTTGCTAACTTTGCGTTGCTAACTTGCTAGCTTTGCGTTTGTTGCTTGCTAGCTTTGCGTTTCTAGCTTGCTAGCTATGCGTTGCTAGCTTGGTAGCTTTGTGTTCCTAGCTTGGTTGCCTTGCGTTGCTAGCTTGCTAGCATTGCGTTGCCAGCTTGATAGGTTTGCGTTGCTACCTTGCTTATTTGGCGTTGCTAGCTTGCTTGTTTTGCTTTGGTATCTAGCTAGCTTTGGGTTGCTAGCTTGCTAGATTGCTAGATATGCGTTGCTAGCTTGATAGCTTTGTCCTGCTATCTTACTAGCATTGTGTTGCTAGCTTGCTATATTTGCGATTGTAGCTTGCTAGCTTGGCGTTGCTTGCTTGGTAGCTTTGTGTTGCAAGCTTGCTAGTTTTGCGTTCTAGCTTGCTAGCATTGCGTTGCAAGCTTGCTATCTTTGTCTTGCTAGCTTAGCGTCCCTAGCTTGCTAGTTTTGCTTTGGTAGCATGCTACATTTGTGTTGCTAGCCTGCCAGATTTGCGTTGCAATCTAGCCAACTGTGCGTTGTTAGCTTGCCAGCTGTGCGTTGCTAGCTTGCCAACATTGCATTGTAAGCTTGCCAGCTTTGCGTTGCAAGCTTGCTAGCTTTACTTTAGTAGCTTGGTAGCTTTGCGTATCTAGCTTGCTAGCTTTGCGTTTCTAGCTTTCTAGCTTTGCGTTGCTAGATTGCTAGCTTTCGGTTGCTAGATTTCAAGCATTGCATTGCTAGTTTTCTACCTTTGCTTTGCTATCTTGCTAGTTTGGCGTTGCTTGCTTGCGTGCTAGCCTGATTTAGCGTTTCTTGCTTGCTATCTCTGCATTGCTAGCTTGCTAGTTTTGCGTTGCTAGCTTGCTAGCTTTGCGTTGCTAACTTGGTAGCTTTGCGTTGTTAGCTTGCTGGTTTTGCGTTGCTAGCTTCCTGCTTTTCGTTGCTAACTTCCTAGATTTGCATTTCTATCTTGCTAAATTTGCGTTGCTTGATTGCTAGCTTGCTAGATTTGCGTTGCTAGCTTACTAGTTTTGCGATGTAGCTTTAAAGCTTTGCGATGCTAACTTGGTAGCTTTCCGTTGCTAGCTTGCTAGCTTGCTAGATTTGCGATGCTAGTTTGCTAGATTTTCGATGCTAGCTTGCCAGGTTTGCGTTGCTAGCTTGCAAAACTTGCGTTGCTAGGTTGCTAGCTTTCCGTTACTAACTATCTCTCTTGCTAGATATGTGTTGCTAGCTTCCTCTCTATGCGTTGCTAGCTTGCTAGCTATGCGTTGCTAGCTTGACAGCTTTGCGTTTCTAGCTTGCTAGCTTTGCGTTGCTAGCTTGCCGACTTTGTTTTATAACTTGCCAGCTTTGCTTTGCTAGCTTGCCAATTTGCGTTTCTTGCTTGCTTGTTTGCTTTCGTTTCTCGCTTGCAAGCTTTTGTTTCTAGCTTGCAAGAATTGCGTTGCTATCCTGCTAGCTATGCGTTGCTAGCTTGCTAGCATTGCTTTGCTTCCTTGCATGCTTCTCGTTGCTAGCTTGCTAGTATTAATTTGCTAGCTAGATAAATTGCTAGATTTGCGTTGCTAACTTGCTAGCTTACGGTTGCTATCTTGCAAGCTTTGCGTTGCTAGTCTGCTAGCATTGCGTTGCTAGCCTGCTAGCTTTTCGTTGCTAGCTTGTTAGCTTTTCGTTGCTAGCTTGCTTGTTTGCGTTGCTTGCTTGCATTTTTGCGTTGCTACCTTGGTAGCATTGCGTTCCTAGCTTGGTAACTTTGCGTTGCCAGCTTGCTAGCTTTGCGTTGCTAGCTTGCTAGCTTTCCGTTGCTAGCTTGCTGGATATGCGTTGCTAGCTTGCCAGCTTTACGATGATAGCTTGCTTGTTTTGCGTTTCTTGCTTGCTAGCTCTGCGTTGGTAACGTGCTAGCTTTACGTTTCTAGCTTGCTAGCTTTGTGTTGCTAGCTTGGTAGCCTTGAGTTGCTAGCTTGCTACTTTTGCGTTGCTAGCTTGCCAGGTTTGCGTTTCTAGTTTGCCAGCTTTGCGTTGCTAGCTTGCTGGCTTGCTAGTTTTGCGTTGCTAGCTTGCTACATTGCTAGATATGCGTTGCTGGCTTGATAGATTTGTGTTGCTATCTTGCTACATTTTCGTTCCATACTTGCTGGCTTTGAGTTTATTGCTTGCAAGATTTCGTTGCTAGCTTGCTAGCTTTGCGTTGCTAGCGTGCTAGCTTTGCGTTGCTAGCTTGCTAACGTTGCGTTGCTAGCTTGCTAGCCTTGCGTTGCTACTTTGCTAGCTTTGCGTTGCTAGCTTGCTAGCTTTGCTTTGCTAGCTTGGTAGCTTTGTGTTGCTATCTGGTTGGCTTTGCATTGCTAACTTGCTTGCTTTGGTTTGAAAGCTTACTAAATTTGCGTTGCTAGCTTGGTAGCTTTGAGTTCCTAGCTTGGTAGATTTGCGTTTCTTGCTTGCTTGCTTTCCGCTTCTAGCTTACTAGCTATGCGTTGCTAGCTTGCTAGATTTGTGTTTCTAGCTTGGTAGACTTGCGTTGCTAGCTTGCTAGCTTAGTGTTATCAGCTTGATAGGATTGCGTTGCTACCTTGCTTAATTGGCGTTTGCTAGCTTGCTTAATTTGCTTTGCTAGCATTCTAGTTTGTGTTGCAAGCCTGCCAGCTTTGCGTTGCTATCTTGCCAACTGTGCGTTGCTAGCTTGCCAGCTGTTCGTTGCTATGTTGCCAACAATGCGTTGCTAGCTTGCCAGCATTGCGTTGCAAGCTTGCTAGCTTCACGTTGGTAGCTTGCTAGCTTTGCGTATCTAGCTTGCTAGCATTGCGTTGATAGATTGCTAGTTTCCCATTGCTAGCTTGCTATCTTTGCGTTGTTAGCCTGCTAGGTTTGCGTTGCTATATTGCTAGTTTTGCGTTGCTTGCTGGCTTGCTAGCCTGCTTTAGCGTTTCTTGCTTGCTAGCTCTCCATTGCTAGCTTGCTAGCTTTCCATTGCTAGCTTGCTAGATTTGAGTTGCTAGCTTGCTAGCTTTGCGTTGCTAGCTTGGTAACCTTGTATTGCTAGCTTGCTTGTTTTGCGTTGCTAGCTTGCCAGCTTTTCGTTGCTAACTTCCTAGCTTTGCCTTGCTAGCTTGCTAGATTTGCGTTGTTAGCTTGTTAACTTTCCGTTGCTAGCTTGCTACCTTGCTAGATTTGCGATGATAGCTTGCTAGACTTTCGTTGCTAGCTTGCCAGCTTTTCGTTGCTAGCTAGCCAACTTTGCGTTGCTAGCTTGCTAACATTGCGTTGCTAGCATGCTAGACTTGCGTAGCTACTTTGCTAACATGGCGTTGCTATCTTGCTAGCTTTGAATTGCTAGCTTGATAAATTGCTAAATTTGCTTTGCTAGCTTGCTAGCTTTGCGTTGCTAGCTTGGTAGCTTTGCGTTGCTAGCTGGTTAGCTTTGCATTGTTAGCTTGCTTGCTTTTTGTTTCAAGCTTGCTAGCTTTGCGTTGATATCTTGCTAGATATGCGTTGCAATTTTGCCAGCTTTGAATTGCTATCTTGAACGATTTCGTTGCTAGCTTGCCAGCTTTGCGTTGCTAGCTTGCCTGCTTTGCGTCGCAAGCTTGCTAGCTTTCGGTTGCTAGCTTGCACGATATGCGTTGCTTGTTTGCTAACTTTGCTTTGCTAGATTGCTAGCTTTGCGTTGCTACCTTCCTAGCGTTGTTACTAGATTGCTAGGTTAGCGTTGCTTGCTTGCTTTCTTACTTTGCGTTTATAGCTTGCAAGCTTTCGTTGCTAGCTTGATAGTGTGCGTTGATATCTTGCTAGATTTGTTTTGCTTGCTTGCTTGTTTGCTTTGCGTTGCTAGCTTGCTATATTTGAGTGGCTATCTTGCTAGCTTTGCGTTGCTGCCTTGCTAGCTTTGCGTTTCTAGCTTGCTAACTTTGCGTTGCTAGCTTGCTATCTTTGTGTTGCTAGCTTGCTAGCTTTGCGTTACTAGCTTGCTTATATTCCTTTGCTAGCTTGCTAGATATGCGTTGCTAGCTTGCCAGTTTTGCGTTGCCAACTTGCCAGCGTTGTGTTGCTCCCTTGCCAGCTTTGCCTTGCTAGTTTGCTTGATTTGCGTTGCTAGCTAACTTGCTTACCTTTTCTTGCTTGCTAGCTCTGCGTTGCTATCTTCCTAGATTTGCGCTGCTAGCTTGCTTGATTTGCGTTGCTAGCTTGGTAGCCTTGCGTTCCTAGCTTGCTAGTTTTGCGTTGCCAAATTGATGGGTTTGCGATGCTACTTTGCTTACGTGGCTTTGCTATCTTGCTATCTTTGCCTTGGTATCTATCTAGCTTTTAGTTGCTAGTTTGCTAGATTGCTAGATATGCGTTGCTAGCTTCATAGCTGTGTGTTGCTATCTTTTAGCTTTGCGTTTCTAGCTTGCTAGCTTGCGATGCTAGCTTGCTAGCTTTTCGTTTCTAGCTTGGTATCTTTGCGTTGCTAGCTTGTTAGCTTTGCGTTGCTTTCTTGCCAGCTTTTCGTTGCTAGCTTGCCAGGTATGCCTTTCTAGCTTGCCAGGTTTGCGTTGCTAGCTTCCTAGCTTTGCGTTGCTAGCTTGCTAACTTTGCGTTGCTTGCTTGCTTCCCTCCTTTACCTTTCTTGCTTGCAAGATTTCATTGCTTGCTTGCTAGATTTGAGTTGCTAACGTGCTAGCTTTGCTTTGCTAGCTTGCAACCATTGCGTTGATCGCTTGCTAGACTTGCGTTGCTACTTTGCTTGCTTGGCTTTTCTAGCTTGGTAGCTTTGCTTTGCTAGCTTGTTAGGTTTGAATTGCTATCTTGCATGCTTTGCTTTGCAAGCTTGTAGTTTTGCGTTGTTAGCTTGGTATCTTTGCGTTCCTAGCTTGCTAGCTTTGCGTTGCTAGCTTGCTAGTTTTGAATTGCTAGCTTGCTAGCTTTGCGTTGCTAGATTGCCAGCTTTGCTTTGCTAGCTTGCCAGTTTGCGTTGCTAGCTTGCTATATTTGCGTTCCTAGTTTGGTAGACTTGAGTTGCTAGCTTGCTAGCGTTGCCTTGCCAGCTTGATAGGTTTGCGTTCGCTACCTTGCTAACTTGGCTTTGCTAGATTTCTAGCCTTGTGTTGCTAGCTAGCTTGCGCTGCGTTGCTATCTTGCTATATGGCTCGATATGCGTTGCTAGCTTGATAGCTTTGTGCCGCAATCTTGCTAGCATTGCGTTGCTAGCTTGCTAGGTTTGCGTTGCTATCTTGCCAACTTTGCTTTGCTGGCTTGCCAGCTTTCGTTGCTAGCTTGCCTGCTTTGCTTATCTCGATTGCAAACTTTGTGTTGTTAGCTTTCCAGCTATGCGTTTCTAGCTTGCCAGCTTTGCGTTGCTAGCTAGCCAGCTTTGCGTTGCTAGCTTGCTAGCTTTCCTTTGCTAGCTTGCTAGCTTGCTAGATATGCGTTGGTAGCTGGGTAGATTTGCGTTGCTAGCCTGCGAGCATTGCGTTGCCAGCTTGCTAGCTTTCCGTTGCTAGCTTGCCCGGTTTGCGTTTCTATTGTGCCCGCTTTGCGTTGCTTTCTTGCCTGCTTTGCTTTATTTTCTTGCTTGTTTGCTTTCGTTTTTGCTTGCAAGCTTTCGTTGCTAGCTTGCTAGATTTGTGTTGCCAGCCTGCTAGAATTGCGTTGCTAGCTTGCTTGCATTGCGTTGCTACCTTGCTAACTTGGCGTTGCTAGCTTGCTAGCATTGATTTGCTACCTTGGTAGCTTTGCTTTCCTAGCTTGGTAACTTTGCTTTGCCTGCTTGCTAGCTTTGCGTTGCTAGCTTGCTAGCCTTCCGTTGCTAGCTTGGAAGCCTTGACTTGCTAGCTTGCGGATTTTGCGTTGCCAGCTTGATAGGTTTGCAATGCTACCTTGCTTAATTTGCGTTGCTCTCTTGCTAGATTGCTAGATATATGTTGTTAGCTTGATAGATTTGTGTTGCTATCTTGCTAGCTTTGCGTTGCTTGCTTGCTTGCTTTGCGTTCTTTGCTTGCTAGATTTCGTTGCTAGCTTACTAGCTTTGCGTTGCTAGCTTGTGAGCCGATCTTTTCGGCTCACTGCAAAGAGGTCCCCTCTTCTAGATGGCAGCAGCGGCTCCTCCCACTCTTCACCTGTTTACTCTATAATCCGTGGCGTGCTTACGTCATCCTTGTGCCCTATGTCCTTGACTGTTCGACTGATGGGAGCCCTCTTCCTGCTTGGAGTCGTCGAGTGCGGACGTGTTTTCCCGCAGCTAAATTCTTTTTCGGACAGCGCTGGAATAAATTCTTCTTGATGGTTTGGCTGGTAGACTCCAGGCAGGGAGGGCCTTCCCCACCAGGTAAGCCTGTGTTAGCCTTGTGAGTTTTTTTCTTTGAGTTACTGGAGGTGGAAGTATCTGGAATTGCATTCCTGCTTGCTCCCAGGAAGGAGAAGCGTAGGCATTAGCGTGGTCGCTTTTTTTTTGGTTTGGATTGAGCATTACGTGTTTCCTTTTAGAATTATAACGTAATTGTCTGTACTGATGTTTCCAGTGAATTACGAGTATATTTCATGATCTGGCTGTCCATGTGAAATCAGAGAAATCCAAGCCACGTGTCTGGCTCGTTGTGATTCTTTCCCTTCAGGAATTGTAACGTAATAGTCTGTACTGGTTTTTCAAGGTAATTGTCTGTACTGATTTTCAAGTGAATTACGAGTATATTTCATGATCTGGCTGTCCATGTGAAATCAGAGAAATCCAAGCCACGTGTCTGGCTCGTTGTGATTCTTTCCCTTCAGGAATTGTAACGTAATAGTCTGTACTGGTTTTTCAAGGTAATTGTCTGTACTGATTTTCAAGTGAATTACGAGTATATTTCATGATCTGGCTGTCCATGTGAAATCAGAGAAATCCAAGCCACGTGTCTGGCTCGTTGTGATTCTTTCCCTTCAGGAATTGTAACGTAATAGTCTGTACTGGTTTTTCAAGGTAATTGTCTGTACTGATTTTCAAGTGAATTACGAGTATATTTCATGATCTGGCTGTCCATGTGAAATCAGAGAAATCCAAGCCACGTGTCTGGCTCGTTGTGATTCTTTCCCTTCAGGAATTGTAACGTAATAGTCTGTACTGGTTTTTCAAGGTAATTGTCTGTACTGATTTTCAAGTGAATTACGAGTATATTTCATGATCTGGCTGTCCATGTGAAATCAGAGAAATCCAAGCCACGTGTCTGGCTCGTTGTGATTCTTTCCCTTCAGGAATTGTAACGTAATAGTCTGTACTGGTTTTTCAAGGTAATTGTCTGTACTGATTTTTCAAGTGAATTACGAGTATATTTCATGATCTGGCTGTCCATGTGAAATCAGAGAAATCCAAGCCACGTGTCTGGCTCGTTGTGATTCTTTCCCTTCAGGAATTGTAACGTAATAGTCTGTACTGGTTTTTCAAGGTAATTGTCTGTACTGATTTTTCAAGTGAATTACGAGTATATTTCATGATCTGGCTGTCCATGTGAAATCAGAGAAATCCAAGCCACGTGTCTGGCTCGTTGTGATTCTTTCCCTTCAGGAATTGTAACGTAATAGTCTGTACTGGTTTTTCAAGGTAATTGTCTGTACTGATTTTTCAAGTGAATTACGAGTATATTTCATGATCTGGCTGTCCATGTGAAATCAGAGAAATCCAAGCCACGTGTCTGGCTCGTTGTGATTCTTTCCCTTCAGGAATTGTAACGTAATAGTCTGTACTGGTTTTTCAAGGTAATTGTCTGTACTGATTTTTCAAGTGAATTACGAGTATATTTCATGATCTGGCTGTCCATGTGAAATCAGAGAAATCCAAGCCACGTGTGTGGCTCATTGTGATTCTTTCCCTTCAGGAATTGTAACGTAATAGTCTGTACTGGTTTTTCAAGGTAATTGTCTGTACTGATTTTTCAAGTGAATTACGAGTATATTTCATGATCTGGCTGTCCATGTGAAATCAGAGAAATCCAAGCCACGTGTGTGGCTCATTGTGATTCTTTCCCTTCAGGAATTGTAACGTAATAGTCTGTACTGGTTTTTCAAGGTAATTGTCTGTACTGATTTTTCAAGTGAATTACGAGTATATTTCATGATCTGGCTGTCCATGTGAAATCAGAGAAATCCAAGCCACGTGTGTGGTTTCTTGTAATGGTAGAAGGATTGTTCATATTGAGCTTTGAGCAGAATTGTAAGTGCGCCGTAACATGGCTGTCCTGTGGCTACGTAAGCGTAATCAGACGTGCTGATGTCTGGATTGAGTTGGTCAAGCAGTCTGTTGTACTCTGTAATATTCTAGTCTCTTGTGTGTATTCCTTGTTTGTTTTTTTGTTGTTCTGAATTTTCTTTTGTAATAAATGTTTTATTGTCTCTGGGACTGCTTGTGAAATTCATTGTAACAGTAGGGAGACCAAACTATCAGACTAGGGAGAGATCCCGGCTTCCCAGTGAGCTGGCGTAAACGACACCCCCCCCTGGAGGGTGCACTTGCTAGGTTTACGTTGCTAGCTTGCTAACATTGCGTTGCTAGAATGATAGCCTTGCGTTGCTACTTTGCTAGCATGGCGTTGCTAGCTTGCTAGCTTTGAATTGCTAGCTTGATAAATTGCTAGATTTGCGTTGTAACTTGTTAGCTTTGCTTTGCTAGCTTGCTAGCTTAGCGTTGCTATCTTCGTAGCTTTGCGTTGTTAACTTGTTAGCTTTGCATTGCTAGCTTGCTTGCTTTTCGTTGCAAGCTTGCTAGCTTTGCGTTGCTAGCTTGGTAGCTTTGCTTTCCTAGCTTGCTAGCTTTAAGTTGCTAACTTGCTAGCTTTGCGTTTGTTGCTTGCTAGCTTTGCGTTTCTAGCTTGCTAGCTATGCGTTGCTAGCTTGCTAGCTTTGTGTTCCTAGCTTGGTAGCCTTGCGTTGCTAGCTTGCTAGCATTGCGTTGCCAGCTTGATAGGTTTGCATTGCTAAATTGCTAGTTTTGCGTTGGTATCTAGCTAGCTTTGCGTTGCTAGCTTGCTAGATTGCTAGATATGCGTTGCTAGCTTGATAGCTTTGTCTTGCTATCTTGCTAGCTTTGTGTTGCTAGCTTGCTAGAGTTGCGATTCTAGCTTGCTAGCTTGGCGTTGCTTGCTTGGTAGCTTTGTGTTGCAAGCTTGCTAGCATTGCGTTGCTAGCTTGCTAGTTTTGCGTTGCTAGCTAGGTAGCTTTGCGTTGCTAGCTTGCTAGTTTTGAGTTCTAGCTTGCTAGCTTTGCGTTGCAAGCTTGCTATCTTTATCTTGCTAGTTTAGCGTCCCTAGCTTGCTAGGTTTGCGTTGCTAGCTTGCTAGTTTTGCTTTGCTAGCATGATAGATTTGTGTTGCTATCCTGCCAGCTTTGCGTTGCTATCTAGCCAACTGTGCGTTGCTAGCTTGCCAGCTGTGCAATGCTAGCTTGCCAACATTGCGTTGTAAGCTTGCCAGCTTTGCGTTGTAAGCTTGCGAGCTTTGCTTTGCAAGCTTGCTAGCTTTACGTTGGTAGCTTGGTAGCTTTGTTTATCTAGCTTGCTAGCTTTGCGTTGCTAGATTGCTAGCTTCCGGTTGCTAGCTTGCAAGCATTGCATTGCTAGTTTGCTGGATATGCGTTGCTATCTTGCTAGATTGGCGTTGCTTGCTTGCTTGCTAGCCTGATTTAGCGTTTCTAGCTTGCTATCTCTGCTTTGCTAGCTTGCTAGATTTTCGTTGCTAGCTTGCTAGCTTTGCGTTGCTAGCTTGGTAGCTTTGCGTTGTTATCTTGCTGGTTTTGCGTTGCTAGCTTTCCTGCTTTTAGTTGCTAACTTCCTAGATTTGCGTTTCTATCTTGCTAAATTTACGTTGCTAGCTTGCTAGCTTGCTAGGTTTGCGTTGCTAGCTTACTAGCTTTGCGATGCTGACTTGGTAGCTTCCCGTTGCTAGCTTGCTAGCTTGATGGATTTGCGATGCTAGCTTGCTAGATTTTCGTTGCTAGCTTACTAGCTTTGCGATGCTGACTTGGTAGCTTCCCGTTGCTAGCTTGCTAGCTTGCTAGCTTGCTAGCTTGCTAGCTTGCTAGCTTGCTAGCTTGCTAGCTTGCTAGCTTGCTAGCTTGCTAGCTTGCTAGCTTGCTAGCTTGCTAGCTTGCTAGCTTGCTAGCTTGCTAGCTTGCTAGCTTGCTAGCTTGCTAGCTTTGCGTTGCTAGCTTGCCAAATTTGTTCTATAACTTGCCAGCTTTGTTTACTAGCTTGCCAGTTTGCGTTCCTTGCTTGCTTGTTTGCTTTGCGTTTCTTGCTTACAAGCTTTTGTTTCTAGCTTGCTAGAGTTGCGTTGCTATCCTGCTAGCTATGCGTTGCTAGCTTGCTAGCATTGCGTTGCTTCTTTGCTTGCTTCTCGTTGCTAGCTTGATAGGATTGAGTTGCTAGCTAGATAAATTGCTAGATTTGCGTTGCTAACTTGCTAAATTTCGGTTGCTATCTTCCAAGCTTTTCGTTGCTAGCTTGCTTGTTTTGCGTTGCTACCTTGGTAGCTTTGCGTTCCTAGCTTGGTAACTTTGCGTTGCCAGCTTGCTATCTTTGCGTTGCTAGCTTGCTAGCTTTCCGTTGCTAGCTTGCTAGATATGCGTTGCTAGCTTGATAGCTTTGCATTGGTAGCTTGCTTGCTTTTCGTTTCAAGCTTGCTAGCTTTGCGTTGATAACTTGCTAGATATACGTTGCTATTTTGCAAGCATTGCGTTGCCAGCTTGCCAGCTTTGAATTGCTAGCTTGCCAGCTTTGAATTGTTATCTTGACCGATTTCGTTGCTAGCTTGCCAGCTTTGCGTCGCAAGCTTGCTAGCTTTCCGTTGCTAGCTTGCAAGATATGCGTTGCTAGCTTGCTAACTTTGCTTTGCTAGATTGCTAGCTTTGCGTTGCTACCTTCCTAGCGTTGTTACTAGATTGCTAGGTTAGCGTTGCTTGCTTGCTTTCTTACTTTGCGTTTATAGCTTGCAAGCTTTCGTTGCTAGCTTGATAGTGTGCGTTGATATCTTGCTAGATTTGTTTTGCTTGCTTGCTTGTTTGCTTTGCGTTGCTAGCTTGCTATATTTGAGTGGCTATCTTGCTAGCTTTGCGTCGCTGCCTTGCTAGCTTTGCGTTTCTAGCTTGCTAACTTTGCGTTGCTAGCTTGCTATCTTTGTGTTGCTATGCTTATATTCCTTTGCTAGCTTGCTAGATATGCGTTGCTAGCTTGCCAGTTTTGCGTTGCCAACTTGCCAGCGTTGTGTTGCTCCCTTGCCAGCTTCGCCTTGCTAGTTTGCTTTATTTGCGTTGCTAGCTAACTTGCTTACCTTTTCTTGCTTGCTAGCTCTGCGTTGCTATCTTCCTAGATTTGCGCTGCTAGCTTGCTTGATTTGCGTTGCTAGCTTGGTAGCCTTGCGTTCCTAGCTTGCTAGTTTTGCGTTGCCAAATTGATGGGTTTGCGATGCTACCTTGCTTACGTGGCTTTGCTATCTTGCTATCTTTGCCTTGGTATCTATCTAGCTTTTAGTTGCTAGTTTGCTAGATTGCTAGATATGCGTTGCTAGCTTCATAGCTGTGTGTTGCTATCTTCTAGCTTTGCGTTTCTAGCTTGCTAGCTTGCGATGCTAGCTTGCTAGCTTTTCGTTTCTAGCTTGGTATCTTTGCGTTGCTAGCTTGTTAGCTTTGCGTTGCTTTCTTGCCAGCTTTTCGTTGCTAGCTTGCCAGGTTTGCCTTTCTAGCTTGCCAGGTTTGCGTTGCTAGCTTCCTAGCTTTGCGTTGCTAGCTTGCTAACTTTGCGTTGCTTGCTTGCTTCCCTCCTTTACCTTTCTTGCTTGCAAGATTTCATTGCTAGCTTGCTAGATTTGAGTTGCTAACGTGCTAGCTTTGCTTTGCTAGCTTGCTACCATTGCGTTGATCGCTTGCTAGACTTGCGTTGCTACTTTGCTTGCTTGGCTTTTCTAGCTTGGTAGCTTTGCTTTGCTAGCTTGTTAGGTTTGAATTGCTATCTTGCATGCTTTGCTTTGCAAGCTTGTAGTTTTGCGTTGTTAGCTTGGTATCTTTGCGTTCCTAGCTTGCTAGCTTTGCGTTGCTAGCTTGCTAGTTTTGAATTGCTAGCTTGCTAGCTTTGCGTTGCTAGATTGCCAGCTTTGCTTTGCTAGCTTGCCAGTTTGCGTTGCTAGCTTGCTATATTTGCGTTCCTAGCTTGGTAGACTTGAGTTGCTAGCTTGCTAGCGTTGCGTTGCCAGCTTGATAGGTTTGCGTTCGCTAACTTGCTAACTTGGCTTTGCTAGATTTCTAGCCTTGTGTTGCTAGCTAGCTTGCTATATGGCTCGATATGCGTTGCTATCTTCATAGCTTTGTGCCGCAATCTTGCTAGCATTGCGTTGCTAGCTTGCTAGGTTTGCGTTGCTATCTTGCCAACTTTGCTTTGCTGGCTTGCCAGCTTTCGTTGCTAGCTTGCCTGCTTTGCTTATCTCGATTGCAAACTTTGTGTTGTTAGCTTTCCAGCTATGCGTTTCTAGCTTGCCAGCTTTGCGTTGCTAGCTAGCCAGCTTTGCGTTGCTAGCTTGCTAGCTTTCCTTTGCTAGCTTGCTAGCTTGCTAGATATGCGTTGGTAGCTGGGTAGATTTGCGTTGCTATCCTGCGAGCATTGCGTTGCCAGCTTGCTAGCTTTCCGTTGCTAGCTTGCCCGGTTTGCGTTTCTATTGTGCCCGCTTTGCGTTGCTTTCTTGCCTGCTTTGCTTTATTTTCTTGCTTGTTTGCTTTCGTTTTTGCTTGCAAGCTTTCGTTGCTAGCTTGCTAGATTTGTGTTGCCAGCCTGCTAGAATTGCGTTGCTAGCTTGCTTGCATTGCGTTGCTACCTTGCTAACTTGGCGTTGCTAGCTTGCTAGCATTGATTTGCTACCTTGGTAGCTTTGCTTTCCTAGCTTGGTAACTTTGCTTTGCCTGCTTGCTAGCTTTGCGTTGCTAGCTTGCTAGCCTTCCGTTGCTAGCTTGGAAGCCTTGACTTGCTAGCTTGCGGATTTTGCGTTGCCAGCTTGATAGGTTTGCAATGCTACCTTGCTTAATTTGCGTTGCTCTCTTGCTAGATTGCTAGATATATGTTGTTAGCTTGATAGATTTGTGTTGCTATCTTGCTAGCTTTGCGTTGCTTGCTTGCTTGCTTTGCGTTCTTTGCTTGCTAGATTTCGTTGCTAGCTTACTAGCTTTGCGTTGCTAGCTTGTGAGCCGATCTTTTCGGCTCACTGCAAAGAGGTCCCCTCTTCTAGATGGCAGCAGCGGCTCCTCCCACTCTTCACCTGTTTACTCTATAATCCGTGGCGTGCTTACGTCATACTTGTGCCCTATGTCCTTGACTGTTCGACTGATGGGAGCCCTCTTCCTGCTTGGAGTCGTCGAGTGCGGACGTGTTTTCCCGCAGCTAAATTCTTTTTCGGACAGCGCTGGAATAAATTCTTCTTGATGGTTTGGCTGGTAGACTCCAGGCAGGGAGGGCCTTCCCCACCAGGTAAGCCTGTGTTAGCCTTGTGAGTTTTTTTCTTTGAGTTACTGGAGGTGGAAGTATCTGGAATTGCATTCCTGCTTGCTCCCAGGAAGGAGAAGCGTAGGCATTAGCGTGGTCGCTTTTTTTTTGGTTTGGATTGAGCATTACGTGTTTCCTTTTAGAATTATAACGTAATTGTCTGTACTGATGTTTCCAGTGAATTACGAGTATATTTCATGATCTGGCTGTCCATGTGAAATCAGAGAAATCCAAGCCACGTGTGTGGTTTCTTGTAATGGTAGAAGGATTGTTCATATTGAGCTTTGAGCAGAATTGTAAGTGCGCCGTAACATGGCTGTCCTGTGGCTACGTAAGCGTAATCAGACGTGCTGATGTCTGGATTGAGTTGGTCAAGCAGTCTGTTGTACTCTGTAATATTCTAGTCTCTTGTGTGTATTCCTTGTTTGTTTTTTTGTTGTTCTGAATTTTCTTTTGTAATAAATGTTTTATTGTCTCTGGGACTGCTTGTGAAATTCATTGTAACAGTAGGGAGACCAAACTATCAGACTAGGGAGAGATCCCGGCTTTGCTACATTTGCGTTGCTATATTGCTAGCTTGGCGTTTCTAGCTTGCTAGCTTTGCCTTGCTAACTTGCTAGCTTTGCGTTTCTAGCTTGGTAATTTGACTTTGCTCATGTTAGCTTTGCTCTCCTAGCTTGCAAGATATGCGTTGATAGCTTCCAAGCTTTGGGTTGATAGCTTGCCACCTTTGCGTTGCTAGCTTGCCAGATGTGCATTGCTATTTTGCCAACTTTGAGTTCACAGGTCGCATGTTAGCGTTGCTACCTTGCAGCTTTGCGATACTAGCTTGCATGATTTGCGTGGCTAGCCAGCAAGCTTTCGGCTGCTTCCTTTCTTTGCGTCTCTTGCTTGCTAGGTTTAGTTGCTAGCATGCTATTTTTTCATTGCTAGCTTGCTAGCTTTGCGTTGCAATCTTGCTAGCATTGCGTTGATAGCTTGCTAGACTAGCGTTGTTACCTTGCTAGCTTGGCGTTGCTAGCTTGCTAGCTTTGAGTTGCTAGCTTGCTAGATTGCTAAATTTCCGTTGCTAACTTCCTAGCTTTGCGTTTCTATCTTGCAAAATTTGCGTTGCTAGCTTGCTAGCTTTGCGTTGCTAGTTTGGTAGCTTTTCTTTGCTAGCTTGTTAGCTTTGTGCTGTTAGCTTGCTTACTTTGCGTTGCTAGATTGGTAGCTTTGCGTTGCTAGCTTGCTAGCTTTGCGTTGCTAGCTTGATAGCTTTCTTTTGCTAGCTTGCTATATATGCGTTGCTAGCTTGCCACCTTTGGGTTGTTTGCTTGCCACCTTTTCGTTGCTAGCTTGCCAGATTTCCGTTGCTAGCTTGCCAGCATTGCGTTGCTAGCTTGCCAGGTTTGCGTTGTTAGCTTGCAAATTTGCCTTGCTACCTTGACAGCTTTGCGTTGCTAACTTGCTTGATTTGCGTGCAAGGTTGCTAGCTATGCCTTGCTACCTTGCTAGCTTTCCTTTTCTAACTTGATAGCTTTACGTTGCTAGCTAGCTAACTTTGCGTTGCTAGCTTGCTAGATTGCTAGATATACGTTGCTAGCTTTATAGTTTTGCGTTGCTATCTTACTAGCTTTGCGTAGCTAGCTTGAAAACATTGCGTTGCTAACTTGCTAGATCAACGTTCCAAGCTTGGTAGCCTCGCGTTGCTAACTTTCTAGCTTTGAGTAGCTAGATTGCTAGGTTTGAGTTGCGAGCTTGATAGATTTGCGTTGCTAGCTTGCTAGCTTTTCGTTCTAGCTTGCTAGGTTTGCGTTGTAAGCTTGCAATTTTTGCCTTGCTAGTTTGCTAGCTTTGCGTTGCTTGCTTGCTAGCTTGATTTGCTAGCTTCCTAGCTTTGCGTTGCTAGCTTGCTAGCTTTGCTTTGCTAGCTTGCTAGCTTTGCGTTGCTAGCTTGCTAGCTGTGCTTTGCTAGCTTGCCAGCCATGCGTTTCTAACTTTCCAGCTTTCCGTTGCATGCGTGCTAGATTTGCGTTGCTTGCTTGCCAGTTTTGCGTTGCTATCTTGCCAGCTGTGCTTTGCTAGCTTGCCAACTGTGCGTTGCTAACTTTCCAGCTTTCCGTTGCTAGCTTGCTAGCTTTGCGTTGCTTGCTTTCTAGCTTTGCCTTGGTAGCTTGCTAGCTTTGCGTTGCTAGCTTGCTGTCTTGGCGTTGCTAGCTTGGTAGATTTGCGTTGCTAACTTCCTAGCTTTGCGTTTCTAGCTTCCTAGCTTTCTAGATTTGCGTTGCTAATTTGCTCCCTTTGTGTTGCTAGCTTGCTGGCTTGCTATATTTGCGTTGCTAGTTTGCTAGATTTACGCTGATATCTTGCTAGCTTTGCTTGCTAGCTTGCTGTTTTCCGTTGCAAGTTTGCTAGCTTCTTAGATAAACTTTGCTAGCTTGCTAACTATGCGTTGCTAGCTTGCCAGCTTTGCGTTGCAATCTTGCCAACTTTGCGTTGTTAGCTTTCCTGCTTTGCTTTTCTAGATTGCCAGGTTTTCGTTGTTAGCTTTCTAGCTATGCGTTGCTAACTTGCAAGCTTTTCGTTGCTAGCTTGCTAGCTTTGCTTTGCTAGCTTGCCAGCTTTGCGTTGCTAGCTTTCTAGCGTTCCGTTGCTAGCTCACTAGCTTGCTAGGTATGCCTTGGTAGCTTGCTAGCTTTGTGTTGCTAGCTTGCTAGCCTGCTTGCTTTGAGTTGCTATCTTGCTATGTTTGCGTTGCTAGATTGCCAGGTTTGCGTTGCTAGCTAGCCACCTTTGCGTTTCTAGCTTGCCAGTTTTGCGTTGCTAGCTTGTCAACTTTGCCTTTCTAGCTTCCTTGTTTTGCGTTGTTAACTTGCTTTCTTGCGTTTGTAGCCTGCCAGCTTTGCGTTGCTAGCTTGCTAGATTTGCGTGGATAGCTTGCTAGCTTTTCGTTGCTAACTTCCTAGCTTTGCATTGATATCTTGCTAGCTTTTCGTTGCTAGTTTGCTAGCTTGCTAGATTTGCGTAGTTTGCATGCTAGCTGTGCATTGCTACCTTGCTAGCTTGGCTTTGCTAGCATGCTAGCTTTGCTTTATTAGCTTGCTAGTTTGCTTTGCTAGCTTGATAGATTTGAGTTGCTAGCTTGCTAACTTTGCTTTGCTATCTTGGTAGTTTTGCGTTGCTAACTCCTTAGCTTTGCGTTTCTAACATGCTACTATTGCGTTGCTAAATTGCCAGTTTTGCTTTGCTCGCTTGCCTACTTTGCGTTGATATCTTGCCCGCATTGCGTTGCTAGCTTGCCTGTTTGCGTTGCTAGCTTCCTAGCTTTGCGTTGTTAGCTTGACAGTTTGCGTTGCTAGCTTGCTAGATTTACGTGGCTAGCTTGCTAGCTTTGCGTTGCTAACTTCCAAGCTTTGCATTGCTAGCTTGCTAACTTTGCATTGCTACCTTGCTAGCTTTTCTTTGCTAGCTTGCTAGCTTTGCGGTTATAGCTTGCTAGCTTTGCTTTTCTAGCGTGCTAGCTTTGCTTTGCTAGCTTGCTAGCTTTGCTTTTCTCGCTTGGTAGCTTTGCGTTGCTAGCTACCTAGCTTTACGTTTCTAGCTTGCTAGCTTTGCGTTGCTAGCATTCTAGCTTGTTAGATTTGCGTAGCTAATTTGCTAGCTTTGCGTTGCTACCTTGGTAGCTTTGCGTTGCTAGCTTGCAAGCTTGCTATATTTGCGTTCCTAATTTGCTAGCTTTGCGTTGCTAGCTTGCTAGTTTAGCGTTGCTAGCTTGCTAGTTTTCCTTTGCTAGCTTGCTAGCTTCTTAGATATGCGTTGCTAGCTTGCTATCTTTGCGTTGCTACCTTGCCAGCTTTGCGTTGCTAGCTTTCTATATATGCGTTGCTAGCTTGCCATCTTTGGGTTGCTAGCTTGCCAGTCTTCCATCTCTAGCTTGACAGTTTGCGTAGCTAGCTTGCCAGCATTGCGTTGCTATCTTGCTAGATTTGCATGGTTAGCTTGCGAGCTTGGCGTTGCTACCTTGCTAGCTTTCCGTTCCTAGCTTGCTAACTTTGCGTTGCTTGCTTGCTTGCTTTTCGTTGCTAGCTTGCTAGCTTTGCGTTGCTAGCTAGCTAGCTTTGCGTTGCTATCTTGCTAGATTGCTAGCTCTCCGTTGCTAGCATGCTAGCTTCCCGTTGCTAGCTAGCTAGCTTTGCGTTGCTCCATCTCTAGCTTGACAGTTTGCGTAGCTAGCTTGCCAGCATTGCGTTGCTATCTTGCTAGATTGCTAGATATGCGTTGCTAGTTTTATAGCTTGGCGTTGCTATTTTGCTAGCTTGTAAATATTGCGTTGCTAGCTTGCTAGATTAATGATCCTATTTTGGTAGCTTCGCGTTGCTAGCTTGCTAGCTTTGCGTTGCTACCTTGCTAGTTTGGAGTTGCTACCTTGGTAGCTTTGCGTTGCTAGCTTGCTAGATTTTCTTTCAAGCTTGCTAGCATTGCTTTGGTAGCTTGTTCTTTTTGCTTTGCTAGCTTGCTAGCTTCGATTTCCTTGCTTGCTAGCTTTGATTTGCTAGCTACCCAACTTTGCGTGGTTGGCTTGCTAGCTTTGCTTTGCTAGCATGCTAGCTTTGCATTGCTGGCTTGCTAGATTTGCTTTGAAAGCATCCTAGATTTGTGTTGCTTGCTTGCCAGGTTTGCGTTGCTATCTTTCCAGCTGTGCGATGCTAGCTTGCCAGCTGTGCGTTGCTAACTTTCCAGCTTTCCTTTGCTAGCTTGCTAGCTATGCGGTCCTTGCTTTCTAGCTTTGCATTGGTAGCTTGCTAGTTTTATGTTGCTTGCTTGCTAGCTTTGCGTTCCTAGCTTGGTAGATTTGCGATGCTAACTTCCTAACTTTGCGTTTATAGCTTGCTAGCTTTGCGTTGCTAGCTTCCTAGCTTTCTAGATTTGCGTAGCTAATTTGCTAGCTTTGTGTTGCTAGCTTGAAACTTGCTAGAATTGTTTTGCTAGTTTGCTAGATTTACGTTGATATCTTGCTAGCTTTGCGTTGCTAGCTTGCAAGTTTTCCGTTTCAAGTTTGCTATTTTGTTAGATAAACGGTTCTAGCTTGCTACCTTTGCGTTGCTAGCTTGCCAGCTTTGCGTTGCTATCATGCCAACTTTGCGTTGTTAGCTTTCCTGCTTTGCTTTTCTAGATTGCCAGGTTTTCGTTGTTAGCTTTCCAGATATGCCTTGCTAGCTTGCCAGCATTGCGTTGCTAACTTGCCCGCTTTGCTAGCTTGCCAGCTTTGCGTTGCTAGCTTTCTAGCTTCCGTTGCTAGCTTGCTAGATATGCCTTGCTAGCTTGCTAGCATTGCGTTGCTTTCTTTCTGGCTTTGCGTTTCTACCTTGATAGCCTTTCTTTGCTAGCTTGCTAGCTTTGCTTTGACCGCTTTATAGGTTTGAATTGCTATATTGCTAGCTTGCCGTTGCTAGCATGCTAGCTTTGCTTTGCTAGCTTGCTAGATTTCTAGATATGCGTTGCTAGCTTTATAGCTTTGCGTTGCTATCTTGATAGTTTTGCGTTGCTAGCTTGCAAACATTGCGTTGCTAGCTTGCTAGATAAACGTTCCTAACTTGGTAGCTTCTCGTTGCTAGCTTGCTAGCTTTGCGTTCAAGCTTGCTAGCTTTGCGTTGCTAACTTGCTATGTTTGTCTTGCTAGCTGGCTAGCTTTGCGTTGCTTGCTTGCTAGCTTTGATTTGCTAGCTTCCTAGCTTTGCGTTTTTAGCTTGCTAGCTTTGCTTTGCTAGCTTGCTAACTTTGCGTTGCTAGCTTGCTAGCTTTGCTTTGCAATCGTGCTAGATTTGCGTTGCTTGCTTGCCAGCTTTGCGTTTCTATCTTGCCAGCTGTGCGTTGCTAGCTTGCCAGCTGTGCGTTGCTAACTTTCCAGCTTTCCGTTGCTAGCTTGCTATCTTTGCGTTGCTTGCTTCGTAACTTTGCGCTGGTAGCTTGCTAGCTTTGCGTTGCTTGCTTGCAAGTTTTGCGTTGCAAGATTGGTAGATTTGCGTTGCTAAATCCTAGCTTTGCGTTTCTAGCTTGCTAGTTATGCGTTGCTAGCTTCCTAGCTTTCTAGATTTGCGTAGATAATTTGCTAGCTTTGCGTTGCTAGCTTGTTAGCTTTGCGTTGCTAGCTTGCTAGTTTTCCGTTGCAAGTTTGCTAGCTTGTTAGATAAACGTTGCTAGCTTGCTATCTGTGCGTTGCTAGCTTGCAAGCTTTGCGTTGCTATCTTCCCAAATTTGCGTTGTTAGCTTTCCTGCTTTTTTTTAGATTGGCAGGGTTTCTTTGTTAGCTTTCCAGCTATGCGTTGCTAGCTTGCCAGCATTGCGTTGCTGGCTTGCTACCTTTGGTTTGCTAGCTTGCCAGCTTTGCGTTGCTAGATTTCTAGCTTTCCGTTGCTAGCTTGCTATCCTGCTAGATAAGCCTTGTTGCTTGCTAGCTTTGCGTTGCTAGCTTGCTATCTTTGCTTTGCAATCTTGCTAGCTTTGCGTTGTTAGATTGCTAGCTTTGCGTTGCTAGCTTGCTAGCTTTGCTTTTCTAGCTTACAAACTTTGCGTTGCTAGCTTACCAACTTTGCGTTGCTAGCTTGCTAGCTTTGCGTTCCCAGCTTGATAGGTTTGATTTGTTACATTGCTAGCTTGGTGTTGCTGGCATCCTAGCTTTGCGTTGCTAGGTAGCTAGCTTTGCGTTGCTTGCTAGCTAGATTGCTGTATATGCGTTGCTAGCTTTATAGCTTTGCGTTACTATCTTTCTAGCTATGCGTTGCTAGCTTGCAAAGAGTGCGTTGCTAGCTTGCTAGATTTGCGTTCCAAGCTTGGTAGTTTGCGTTGCTAACTTGTCAGCTTTGCGTTGCTAGCTTGCCTGCTTTGCGTTTCTATATGGCCAGATTTTCGTTGTTATCTTTCCATCTTTGCGTTGCTAGCTTCCCAACTTTCCCTTGCTAACTTGCCAGCTTTGCTTTGCTAGCTTGCCAGCTTGGCGTTGTTATCTTGCTAGCTTTGCGTTGCTAGCTTGACTGCCTTCCGTTGCTAGCTTGGCTACTTTCTAGTTATGCCTAGCAAGCTTACTAGCTTTGCGTTGCTAGCTTGCTTGCTTTGCGATCATAGCTTGCTAGCTTTGGGTTGCTAGATTGCTAGCTTTGCGTTGCTAGCTTGCTAGCTTTGCTTTGCTTGCTTACCCGCTTTGCGTTGCTAGTTTGCCTGCTTGGCTTTTCTAGATTGCAGCTTTGCATTGTTAGCTTTCCAGCTAGGCGTTGCTAACTTGCCAGGTTTGCTTTTCTAGCTTGCCAGCTCTTCGTTATTAGCTTGCTAGATTTCCGTTGCTAGCTTGGGAGCATGGCGTTACTAGCTTGTTAGTTTTGCGTTGTTAGCTTGGTAGCTTTGCGTTGCTTGCTTGGTAGCTTTGCGTTGCTAGCTTGTTATCTTTGCGTTGCTAGATTGCTTGCTTTGCTTTGCTAGCTTGCTAGTTTTGCGTAGCTAGCTTTGTAGCTTTGCGTTGCTTGCTTGGTAGCTTTGCGTTGCTAGCTTGTTATCTTTGCGTTGCTAGATTGCTTGCTTTGCTTTGCTAGCTTGCTAGTTTTGCGTAGCTAGCTTTGTAGCTTTGCGTTGCTTGCTTGGTAGCTTTGCGTTGCTAGCTTGTTATCTTTGCGTTGCTAGATTGCTTGCTTTGCTTTGCTAGCTTGCTAGTTTTGCGTAGCTAGCTTTGTAGCTTTGCGTTGCTTGCTTGGGAGCTTTGCCTTGCTTACTTGCTAGTTTTGCGTTCTAGCTTGCTTGCTTTGCGTTGCTAGCTTGCTATATTTGCGTTGCTAGATTGCCAGCATTGCGTTGCTAGCTTGCCAGTTTGCGTTGCAAGCTTCCTAGCTTTGCGTTGTTAGCTTGCCAGTTTGCGATGCTAGCTTGCCAGGTTTGCGTTGGTAGCTTGCTAGAATTTCGTGGCTAGCTTGCTAGCTTAGCGTTGCTAACTTACAAGCTTTGCATTGCTAGCTTGCTAGCATTGCGTTGCTAGATTGCTAGCTTGCTAGATTTGCGTAGCTAGCTTGCTAGCTTTGCATTGCTACCTTGCTAGCTTTGCTTTGCTAGCTTTCTAGCTTTGCGTTGCTAACTTCCTAGCTTTGCGTTTCTAGCTTGCTAAATTTGCGTTGCTATCTTGCTAGATTTGCGTAGCTAATTTGCTAGCTTTGCGTTGCTACCTTGGCAGCTTTGCGTTGTTAGCTTTCTAGCTTCGCGTTGCTAGCTTGCTAGCTTGCTATATTTGCGTTGCTAGTTTGCTAGCTTTGCGTTGCTAGCTTGATAGCTTTGCGTTGCTAGCTTGCTAGTTTTCCGTTGCTAGCTTGTTAGATATGCGTTGCTAGCTTGCTATCTTTGCTTTGCTACCTTGCCAGCTTTGCGTTGCTAGCTTGCTAGATATGCTTTGCCAGCTTGCCATTTTTGGGTTGCTATCTTGCCAGTTTTGCTTGCTAGCTTGACAGCTTGCGTAGCTAGCTTGCCAGCTTTGCTTTGCTAGCTTGCTAGATTTGCGTGGTTAACTTGCTAGCTTTGCGTTGCTACCTTGCTAGCTTTCCGTTGCTAGCTCGCTAGCTTTGCGTTGCTAGCTTTCTCGCTTTGCGTTGCTAGCCTGCTAGCTTTGCTTTTCTTGCTTGCTAGCTTTGCGTTGGTAGCTTGCTAGCTTTCGTTGCTAGCTTGGTAACTTTGCGTTGCTAAATTGTTAGCTTTGCGTTGCCAGCTTTATAGGTTTGATTTGCTACATTGCTAGCTTGGCGTAGCTAGCTGCTATTTTTGCGTTGCTAGCTTGCTTGATACATATATAAGCGTTGCTAGCTTTATAGCTTTGCGTTGCTATCTTGCTAGGTTTGCGTTCCTAGCTTGCAAACATTGCGTTGCTAGCTTGCTAGATTGGCGTTTCTTGCTTGGTAGCATCGCGTTGCTAGCTTGCTAGATTTGCGTTTCTAGCTTGCTAATTTGGAGTTGCTAGCTTGGAAGCTTTGCGTTGCTTGTTAGCTAGCATTTCGTTCTAGCTTGCTAGCATTGCGTTGCTAGCTTGCTATTTCTCCTTGCTAGCTTGCTAGCTTTGATTTGCTAACTTCCTAGCTTTGCATTGCTAGCTTGCTAGCTTTGCTTTCCTAGCTTGCTATCTTTGCGTTGCTTGCTTGCTAGCTTTGAGTTGGAAGCTTGCTAGCTTTGCGTTACTTGCTTTATAGCTTTGCGTTGCTAGCTTTGTAGCTTTGCGTTGCTAACTTCCTAGCTTTGCTTTTCTAGCTTGCTTGCTTTGCGTTGCTATCTTCCTAGCTTGCTAGATTTGCGTAGCTAATTTGCTAGGTTTTTGTTGCCAGCTTGCTAGCTTGCTAGATTTGCGTTGTTAGTTTGCTAGATTTACGTTGATATCTTGCCAGCTTTGCGTTGCTAGCTTGCTAATTTTCCGTTGCAAGTTTGCTAGCTTGTTAGATAAACGCTGCTAGCTTGCTATCTTTGCGTTGCTAGTTTGCCAGCTTTGCGTTGCTATCTTGCCAACTTTGCGTTGTTAGCTTTCCTTCTTTGCTTTTCTAGATAGCCACGTTTTCGTTGTTATCTTTCCAGCTATGCGATGCTATCTTGCCAGCTATGCGTTGCTAGCTTGCCAGCTTTGCTTTGCTAGCTTACCAGCTTTGCGTTGCTAGGTTTCTTGCTTTCCGTTGCTTGCTTGCTACTTGCTAAATATGCCTTGCTCGCTTGCTAGCTTTGCGTTGCTAGCTTGCTAGCTTTGCTTTGCTAGCTTATTAGCTTTGCGTTGCTAGCTTGCTTCTTTGCGTTTCTATTTTGCCAGATTTGCGTTTTTAGCTTTCCAACTAAGCGTTGCTAGCTTGCCAGCTTTGCGTTTCTAACTTGCCAGCTTTTCGTTACTAGCTTGCTAGATTTGGGTGGTTAGCTTGCTAGCTTTACGTTGCTACCTTGCTAGCTTTACGTTGCTACCTTGCTAAATTTCCGTTGCTAGCTTGCTAGCTTTGCGATGGTTGCTTGCTTGTTTGCTTGCTTTGCGTTTATTGCTTGCAAGCCTTCGTTGCTAGCTTGCTATCTTTGCGTTGCTTGCTTGCTTGCTTTCTTTGCGTTTCTTGCTTGCTAGATTTCGTTGCTAGCTTGCTAGCTTTTCGTTGCTATCTTGCTAGCTTTGCGTTGCTAGCTTGCTAGCATTGCGTTGCTAGCTTGCTAGCTTTGCGTTCCTACCTTGCTAGCTTGGCGTTACTAGCTTGCTAGCTTTGAATTGCTAGCTTGCTAATTTGCTAGATTTACGTTTGCTATCTTGCTAGCTCCGAGTTGCTATCTTGCTAGCTTTGCGTTGTTAGCTTGCTAGATTTGCGTTGCTAGCTTAGTTGCTTTGCGTTGCTGGCTTCTTTGCTTTGCGTTGTTAGCTTGCTTGCTTTGCTTTTCTAGCTTGCTAGTTTTGCGTTGCTAGCTTGGTAGCTTTGCTTTGCTTGCTTGGTAGCTTTGCGTTGCTAGCTTGCTAGCTTTGCGTTGCTAAATTGCCAGCTTTGCGTTGCTAGCTTACCACCTTTGCGTTGCTAGCTTCCCAGCTTTGCGTTGCTATCTTGCCAACATTGCGTTGCTTGCTTCCTAGCTTTGCGTTGCTAGCTTGCCAGCTTTGCGTTGCTAGCTTACCACCTTTGCGTTGCTAGCTTCCCAGCTTTGCGTTGCTATCTTGCCAACATTGCGTTGCTTGCTTCCTAGCTTTGCGTTGCTAGCTTGCCAGCTTTGCGTTGCTAGCTTACCACCTTTGCGTTGCTAGCTTCCCAGCTTTGCGTTGCTATCTTGCCAACATTGCGTTGCTTGCTTCCTAGCTTTGCGTTGCTAGCTTGCCAGCTTTGCGTTGCTAGCTTACCACCTTTGCGTTGCTAGCTTCCCAGCTTTGCGTTGCTATCTTGCCAACATTGCGTTGCTTGCTTCCTAGCTTTGCGTTGCTAGCTTGCCAGCTTTGCGTTGCTAGCTTACCACCTTTGCGTTGCTAGCTTCCCAGCTTTGCGTTGCTATCTTGCCAACATTGCGTTGCTTGCTTCCTAGCTTTGCGTTGCTAGCTTGCCAGCTTTGCGTTGCTAGCTTACCACCTTTGCGTTGCTAGCTTCCCAGCTTTGCGTTGCTATCTTGCCAACATTGCGTTGCTTGCTTCCTAGCTTTGCGTTGCTAGCTTGCCAGCTTTGCGTTGCTAGCTTACCACCTTTGCGTTGCTAGCTTCCCAGCTTTGCGTTGCTATCTTGCCAACATTGCGTTGCTTGCTTCCTAGCTTTGCGTTGCTAGCTTGCCAGCTTTGCGTTGCTAGCTTACCACCTTTGCGTTGCTAGCTTCCCAGCTTTGCGTTGCTATCTTGCCAACATTGCGTTGCTTGCTTCCTAGCTTTGCGTTGCTAGCTTGCCAGCTTTGCGTTGCTAGCTTACCACCTTTGCGTTGCTAGCTTCCCAGCTTTGCGTTGCTATCTTGCCAACATTGCGTTGCTTGCTTCCTAGCTTTGCGTTGCTAGCTTGCCAGCTTTGCGTTGCTAGCTTACCACCTTTGCGTTGCTAGCTTCCCAGCTTTGCGTTGCTATCTTGCCAACATTGCGTTGCTTGCTTCCTAGCTTTGCGTTGCTAGCTTGCCAGCTTTGCGTTGCTAGCTTACCACCTTTGCGTTGCTAGCTTCCCAGCTTTGCGTTGCTATCTTGCCAACATTGCGTTGCTTGCTTCCTAGCTTTGCGTTGCTAGCTTGCCAGCTTTGCGTTGCTAGCTTACCACCTTTGCGTTGCTAGCTTCCCAGCTTTGCGTTGCTATCTTGCCAACATTGCGTTGCTTGCTTCCTAGCTTTGCGTTGCTAGCTTGCCAGCTTTGCGTTGCTAGCTTACCACCTTTGCGTTGCTAGCTTCCCAGCTTTGCGTTGCTATCTTGCCAACATTGCGTTGCTTGCTTCCTAGCTTTGCGTTGCTAGCTTGCCAGCTTTGCGTTGCTAGCTTACCACCTTTGCGTTGCTAGCTTCCCAGCTTTGCGTTGCTATCTTGCCAACATTGCGTTGCTTGCTTCCTAGCTTTGCGTTGCTAGCTTGCCAGCTTTGCGTTGCTAGCTTACCACCTTTGCGTTGCTAGCTTCCCAGCTTTGCGTTGCTATCTTGCCAACATTGCGTTGCTTGCTTCCTAGCTTTGCGTTGCTAGCTTGCCAGCTTTGCGTTGCTAGCTTACCACCTTTGCGTTGCTAGCTTCCCAGCTTTGCGTTGCTATCTTGCCAACATTGCGTTGCTTGCTTCCTAGCTTTGCGTTGCTAGCTTGCCAGCTTTGCGTTGCTAGCTTACCACCTTTGCGTTGCTAGCTTCCCAGCTTTGCGTTGCTATCTTGCCAACATTGCGTTGCTTGCTTCCTAGCTTTGCGTTGCTAGCTTGCCAGCTTTGCGTTGCTAGCTTACCACCTTTGCGTTGCTAGCTTCCCAGCTTTGCGTTGCTATCTTGCCAACATTGCGTTGCTTGCTTCCTAGCTTTGCGTTGCTAGCTTGCCAGCTTTGCGTTGCTAGCTTACCACCTTTGCGTTGCTAGCTTCCCAGCTTTGCGTTGCTATCTTGCCAACATTGCGTTGCTTGCTTCCTAGCTTTGCGTTGCTAGCTTGCCAGCTTTGCGTTGCTAGCTTACCACCTTTGCGTTGCTAGCTTCCCAGCTTTGCGTTGCTATCTTGCCAACATTGCGTTGCTTGCTTCCTAGCTTTGCGTTGCTAGCTTGCCAGCTTTGCGTTGCTAGCTTACCACCTTTGCGTTGCTAGCTTCCCAGCTTTGCGTTGCTATCTTGCCAACATTGCGTTGCTTGCTTCCTAGCTTTGCGTTGCTAGCTTGCCAGCTTTGCGTTGCTAGCTTACCACCTTTGCGTTGCTAGCTTCCCAGCTTTGCGTTGCTATCTTGCCAACATTGCGTTGCTTGCTTCCTAGCTTTGCGTTGCTAGCTTGCCAGCTTTGCGTTGCTAGCTTACCACCTTTGCGTTGCTAGCTTCCCAGCTTTGCGTTGCTATCTTGCCAACATTGCGTTGCTTGCTTCCTAGCTTTGCGTTGCTAGCTTGCCAGCTTTGCGTTGCTAGCTTACCACCTTTGCGTTGCTAGCTTCCCAGCTTTGCGTTGCTATCTTGCCAACATTGCGTTGCTTGCTTCCTAGCTTTGCGTTGCTAGCTTGCCAGCTTTGCGTTGCTAGCTTACCACCTTTGCGTTGCTAGCTTCCCAGCTTTGCGTTGCTATCTTGCCAACATTGCGTTGCTTGCTTCCTAGCTTTGCGTTGCTAGCTTGCCAGCTTTGCGTTGCTAGCTTACCACCTTTGCGTTGCTAGCTTCCCAGCTTTGCGTTGCTATCTTGCCAACATTGCGTTGCTTGCTTCCTAGCTTTGCGTTGCTAGCTTGCCAGCTTTGCGTTGCTAGCTTACCACCTTTGCGTTGCTAGCTTCCCAGCTTTGCGTTGCTATCTTGCCAACATTGCGTTGCTTGCTTCCTAGCTTTGCGTTGCTAGCTTGCCAGCTTTGCGTTGCTAGCTTACCACCTTTGCGTTGCTAGCTTCCCAGCTTTGCGTTGCTATCTTGCCAACATTGCGTTGCTTGCTTCCTAGCTTTGCGTTGCTAGCTTGCCAGCTTTGCGTTGCTAGCTTACCACCTTTGCGTTGCTAGCTTCCCAGCTTTGCGTTGCTATCTTGCCAACATTGCGTTGCTTGCTTCCTAGCTTTGCGTTGCTAGCTTGCCAGCTTTGCGTTGCTAGCTTACCACCTTTGCGTTGCTAGCTTCCCAGCTTTGCGTTGCTATCTTGCCAACATTGCGTTGCTTGCTTCCTAGCTTTGCGTTGCTAGCTTGCCAGCTTTGCGTTGCTAGCTTACCACCTTTGCGTTGCTAGCTTCCCAGCTTTGCGTTGCTATCTTGCCAACATTGCGTTGCTTGCTTCCTAGCTTTGCGTTGCTAGCTTGCCAGCTTTGCGTTGCTAGCTTACCACCTTTGCGTTGCTAGCTTCCCAGCTTTGCGTTGCTATCTTGCCAACATTGCGTTGCTTGCTTCCTAGCTTTGCGTTGCTAGCTTGCCAGCTTTGCGTTGCTAGCTTACCACCTTTGCGTTGCTAGCTTCCCAGCTTTGCGTTGCTATCTTGCCAACATTGCGTTGCTTGCTTCCTAGCTTTGCGTTGCTAGCTTGCCAGCTTTGCGTTGCTAGCTTACCACCTTTGCGTTGCTAGCTTCCCAGCTTTGCGTTGCTATCTTGCCAACATTGCGTTGCTTGCTTCCTAGCTTTGCGTTGCTAGCTTGCCAGCTTTGCGTTGCTAGCTTACCACCTTTGCGTTGCTAGCTTCCCAGCTTTGCGTTGCTATCTTGCCAACATTGCGTTGCTTGCTTCCTAGCTTTGCGTTGCTAGCTTGCCAGCTTTGCGTTGCTAGCTTACCACCTTTGCGTTGCTAGCTTCCCAGCTTTGCGTTGCTATCTTGCCAACATTGCGTTGCTTGCTTCCTAGCTTTGCGTTGCTAGCTTGCTAGCTTTCCGTTGTAAATTGCTATCTTGCTAGATATGCGTTGCTAGCTTGCTACCTTTGCGTTGCTCGCTTGCTAGCCTTGCGTTGCTAAATTGCTAGGTTTGTGTTGCTAGATTGCTACCTTTGAGTTGCTAGCTTGATAGCTTTGCTTTGCTAGCTTACCAGCTTTGCGTTGCTAGCTGGCCAGGTTTGCGTTTCTAGCTTCCAGTTTCGTAATTAACTTGCAAGATTTGCGTCGAAAGCTTGCTATCTTTACGTTGCTACCTTGCTAGCTTTCCGTTGCTAGCGTGCTAGATTTGGTTGCTTGCCTGCTTGCTAGCTTTGCGTTTATTGCTTGCAAGCTTTCGATGCTAGCTTGCTATCTTTGCGTTGCTTGCTTGCTTGCGTTGCGTTTCTTGCTTGCTAGCATTCATTGTTAGCTTGCTAGCTTTGCGTTGCTAGATTGCCAGCTTCGCGTTGCTAGCTTGCCATCTTTGCGTTTCTAGCTTGCCAAATTTGCGTTTCTAGCTTGCCAGCTATGCGTTGCTATCTTGCCAACATTGCGTTGCTAGCTTCCTAGCTTTGCGTTGCTAATTTCCTAGCTTTGCATTGCTAGCATGCTAGCTTTGCGTTGCTAGCATTAGAGCTTCCTAGATTTGCGTAGCTAGTTTGCTAGCTTTGCATTGCTACCTTGCTAGCTTTGCTTTGCTAGCTTGCTAGATTTGCGTTGGTAGCTTGCTAGCTTTGCGTTGCTAGCTTGCCAGCTTTGCGTTGTTAGCTTGCCATCTCTTTGATGCTATCTTGCTAGATTGCTAGCTTTGCGTCTCTAGCTTGCTAGCTTTGCTTTTCTAGCTTGCATGATTTGCGTTTCTAGCTGGCTAATTTTGCGTTTCTAGCTTGCTAGATTGCTAGATATGCGTTGCTGGCTTGCAAGCTTTGCGTTGCTATCTTGTTATCTTAGCGTTGCTAGCTTCCTAACTTTGCGTTGCTCCCTTGCTAGATTGGCGTCGGTAGCTTAGTAGCTTTGCGTTGGTAGCTTGACAGCTTTGCGTTGCTATCTTGCTAGCTTTGTGTTGCTGGCTTGCTTTGTTTGCGTTGCTAGCTTGCCAGCTGTGCGTTGCCAGCTTGCCAGCTTTGCTTTGCTAGCTTGATAACTTTGCGTTGCAAGCTTGATAGCTTTGCGTTGGTAGTTTGCTAGCTTTGCGTTGCTAGATTGCTAAATTTGCATTGCTAGCTTGTTAGTTTGCGTTGCTAGCTTGGTAGTTTTGCGTTGCTAGCTAGTTAGCTTTGCATTGCTAGCTTGCATTCTTTGCGTTGCCATCTTAATAATTTTGCGTTGCAAGCTTGGTATATTTTCGTTGCTAGCTTGCTAGCTTTGCGTTGCTAACTTTGTAGCTTTCCGTTGCTAGCTTGCTAGCTTTCCCTTGCTACCTTGCTAGCTTTCCTTTGCTAGCTTGCTAGCTTTGCGTTGATGGCTTGCTAGATTTGCGTTGCTAGCTTGCTAGATTTGGTTGCTTGCTTGCTTGCATGCTTGTATGATTTGAGTCTATTGCTTGCAAGCTTTGCGTTGCTAGCTTGATAGCATTGCGTTGCTACCTTGGTAGTTTTGCGTTGCTATCTTGTTAACTTTGCGTTGCTAACTTGTTTGCTTTGTTTTACTAGCTTGCTAGTGTTACCTTTCTAGCTTGGTAGCTTCGAGTTGCTTGCTTGGTAGCTTTGCGTTGCTAGCTGGCTAGCTTTGCTTTGCTAGATTGCCATCTTTGCGTAGCTAGACTGCCACCTTTGCGTTGCTAGCTTGCCAGCATTGCGTTGCTAGCTTGCCAGCTTTGCTTTGCTAGCTTCCTAGCTTTGCGTTGCAAGCTTGCAAGTTTGCGTTGCTAGCTTGCCAGCTTTGCCTTGATAACTTGCTAGATATGCGTGGTTAGCTTGCTAGGTTTGAGTTGCTAACTTCCTAGCTTTGCATTGCTAGCTTGCTAACTTGATAAATTTGCGTAGATAACTTGCTAGCTTTGCATTGCTTCCTTGCTAGCTTTGTTTTGCTAGCTTGCTGGCTTTGCGATGGTAGCTTCCTAGCTTTGCCTTGCTATCTTGCTAGCTTTGCGTTGCTAGCTTGCCAGCTTTGCGTTGCTATCTTGCCAGCTGTGCGTTGCTAGCTTGCCAGCTGTGCGTTGCTAACTTCCCAGCTTTGCGTTGCTTGCTTGCTAGCTTTGCGTTGCATGCTTGCTGGCTTTGCGGTTTTAACTTGCTAGCTTGCTGGCTTTGCGTTGTTAGCTTGGTAGCTTTGCGTTGCTAACTTCCTAGTTTTGCGTTTATAGCTTGCTAGTTTTGCGTTGCTAGATTGCAAGCTTGCTAGATTTGGGTAGATAATTTGCTAGCTTTGCGTTGCTAGCTTGCTAGCTTGCTAGATTTGCGTTGCTAGTTTGCTAGCTTTACGTTGCTAGCTTGCTAATTTGCGTTGCTAGCTTGCTAGTTTTCAGTGGCAAGCTTGCTAGCTTGTTAGATAAACGTTGCTAGCTTGTCATCTTTGCGTTGCTAGCTTGCCAAATTTGCGTTGCTAGCTTGCCACCTGTGCTTTGCTAGCTTGCCTGCTTTGAGTCTCTAGATTGCCAGTTTTTCGTTGTTAGCTTTCCAGCTATGCTTTGCTTGCTTGCCAGATTTGCGTTGCTAGCTTGCTAGATTTGC
>NW_019731340.1:0-852 GCF_002891405.2 Cryptotermes secundus | reverse complement strand
GCTAGCAAGCAAGAAACGCAAAGCAAGCAAGCAAGCAAAGCAAATGTACCAAGCTAGAAAAGCAAATCTAGCAAGCTAGCAACGAAGAGCTATCAATCTTACAACGGAAAACTAGCAAGGTAGCAACGTAAAGCTAGCAAGCTAACCACGCAAATCTAGCAAGCTAGCAACGAAAAGCTGGAAAGCTAGCAACGCAAAGCTTGGAAGCTAGCAACGCATAGCTGGAAAGATAAAATCGAAAAGTTGCCAATCTAGAAACGCAAAGCATCCAAGCTAGCAACGCAAAGCTGGCAAGCTAGCAACGCAAAGGTGGCAATCAAGTAACGCAAACTAGCAAGATAGCAACGCATATCTAACAAGCTAGCAAGCTGGCAACTAAAAGCTAGCGAGCCAGCATCTCAATTCTAGCAAAGGAAATACCGAAAGATAGCAAGTTATCAACGCAAAGCTAGCAAGGTAACAATGCAAAGCTAGCAAGATAGGTAAGCAATTCTAGCAAAATAGCAAGCAAATAATTCAAAGCTATTAAAGCAAAGCAAGGGATTTAGCAGCGTAAAGCTACCAAGCTGGCAACGCAAAGCTAGCAAGCTAGCAACGAAAAACAACCAAGATTGAAACGCAGAACTTACAAGCTAGCAACGCATAGGTAACAGGATAGCAGCGCAACCAAGCTAGCAACACTAAAGTAGCAAGCTAGCAAAGCAAAGCTAGCAAGCTACCAACGCAAAGCTAGCAAACAAGCAACGCAAAGCTGACAAGGTAGCAACGCAAAGCTGGTAAGCTAGCAACGCAGGGCGGCAAAGCCAAAGAAACGGACGGCTGTCAAGTTAGCAACGCAAATTTGGGATGCTA
>NW_019731339.1:750-817 GCF_002891405.2 Cryptotermes secundus | reverse complement strand
AAGAAAACAAATAGATAAAGAATAATAGTGCCGGTCACGGTAGCTAAGTGGTCTAAGGCATGTACTG
>NW_019731339.1:0-607 GCF_002891405.2 Cryptotermes secundus | reverse complement strand
GCCTTGCAACGAGCTGATCACCCGCCCAAGGAGTCCTACCATATGTGTAAGATCTAGAAAAACCTAAGTGAATGGAAAAGTTCATGGAGGTAGGCGTAGGCCCACTGGGGCTGTAGTGCCAAGGAAAAAAAAAAAAAGAATAATAGTCTGTTCATTAGACACTCCCCAAGTACAAACAGTTAATGAAATAGGTGTACAAGAAGGTTTTCTTGGATCCAACATGAATCAGTGTCTCTCTTTACCAGAGAGAATAATAGGTTAGGGTTGATTGGAAGGTTAAATTATGATATGCCTGCCATATCTTGTGATATGGTAGTTGTACCAAACAAGATGCGCACTCTCTCCTGATAAGAACACATGCTGTTGGTAGGTAACAGCAGCAGCAAGTGAGTAATTGTAAGTACTGATTTATGATTAGCAGCATCAGTACCATTCAGATTTTGATTTGGTGATGGCGATTCTTGCCAATATCTTCATTCTTTTCAGCATTACTATGTTCATATCCATATAAAGGCCATTCCTCTCTATCAAGCACTGTAAAGAGAATTTTAATAGGTTCCTAAACACAGTGCTGCCTGGACTCACTGTTCGTACTGGGGGAAGAAAG
>NW_019731338.1:0-1088 GCF_002891405.2 Cryptotermes secundus | reverse complement strand
AACTGCTTAAGCCGTGGGTTGGCTTTAGAGATAATATTGGTGAATTTGGTGATAGCAGTGGTATAACATTTCACTGCAACATCTCATTACATCTGCTCTCCCTTCCTGCTGGATCTTCTTGGTATCTGCAGTCTCTGCCGAGTAGCCCATTCAGGTACATATCCGACTGTGTTATCTTTGTTGCTGGAAGAAAGAAAGAAAAACTGCGCAGTAGGGATTCCCAAAACCGATTATTCATGAATTATGTGATTATAATTGAATAGTGTTTGCCTCACGTGAGAAAAACTCGTCCACTCTATAAAAACAGTTATCGAGTATGTAAATTTTGAAGGCCTTGTCTATAAACACAAGTTTATCTACAACTTTATGGATGATTTGGTAGTGTATTGCAATACTTTTGCTGAGCATCTCAGACACCTGAAGGCAATTTTTGATAGGTTTCAGAAGGCTGGGTTCACCTTGAATCACGATAAGCTTCGTTTGGCCCAGCAAGAAATTCCCTTTTTGGGACACTCGGTTACGGCCCAAGTGATCCGCGTTGTGCCGGAAAGAGTAGAGGCGATTAGAAATTTTCCTCCTTCCAAGAACCTTAAAGCAGTGCGTAGACATTCAAGAAGATCCTACGGTTAGAAGATTCAAATGTTTAACGGTGCGTTTTTTTTTATCATCCTTTGCAAGCCCAAGTGAAGCGTTATATTCTTCCTGAATCGTTGAGACTTATGGTGCTGAAGTATTTCCACAGTTCTATTCTGAGTGCACATTTGGGAATGGCAAAAAAGCGTAACCGTAGCAGTAAGGTGTTTTATTGGCCAGACATGAGAAGGGAGGTTTGTACATTCGTGAGGGCGTGTCAACATTGTCAGAGAGCTAAACCGGTCCCTGATTCTAAGGTTGGCCTCCATAGTACTGTAGCCGTTTCGTTTATTGCTTTAAGTTATTAACCTTTAAACGCCGGACTTCGAAATAGTGGTAAACTTGAGCTGGCCCGTGTTTATTTAAATGCCCGCTGCTGGTGCTCGTTTAAATCCCCGTTGCTCCCTTGCGTTTAAATATCCGTTCCTGTTAGGCGGTTAATCAATTTTAAGCGT
>NW_019731337.1:0-245 GCF_002891405.2 Cryptotermes secundus | reverse complement strand
TTTTGAGTTTTTCACGGCGATGACAATGAAGAACGTCGTCTTCAGAATTTAGGCACCGTGTATTCTTCGTTTTGACCGACGTTTCCGAGGAACGTAGCGCCTCCATCTTCAGAGCAGTTGAATGGCTTGGAATGCGGAGAGCAGTAGCTGTGGTGATAGGGTGTGAATGGTGCTGCTTATATACGAAGTAGGCAGGTGGAGTGGTAGGGAGAACGGACCAATGGGAGTAGTGGGGAGCGATTAAG
>NW_019731336.1:734-840 GCF_002891405.2 Cryptotermes secundus | reverse complement strand
TTCAAAAGCCATTGAGAGCTTAGAATCTTGTGGTGCACTCCTTCAAGACTTACTTGAACTCATTCAGAAAGCAACTTGTTCACTGAATTCCGCTCCAGGCGAAATT
>NW_019731336.1:0-421 GCF_002891405.2 Cryptotermes secundus | reverse complement strand
TCTTATTTCCAAGAAACGTCCATAACTGATAGGATTGTCATGCCTTTTTTAATCCTTTCTGTGACTTCTTCCTTTACTCTCCCATTTGTTGCCATTTTATGTTCTAAGTACTTAAATGTCTCCACTTTCTTTATTTCATAATTATTGCATTTTATCTTCTCCAAGTTCTTCACTCACTTCAAACAGGTCATCATGCCTAGTCCTGAGGATGGAAACAGGTGTATAATCTGAAACAGATGCTTTTCATGCTAATGATGAGACATTTGCTTAAATCTTGGGAATAACTTAGTGTAATATCAGCGGCCTCCGTAGTCTAGAGGTAACGTTCCCACCTCATGACTCATGGTACGTGGGTTCAAACCCGGTGGAGGTCGTTGAATTTTTAATGGTGGAAAAATTCAGGGAACAAGTCCTCCAGGAG
>NW_019731335.1:0-655 GCF_002891405.2 Cryptotermes secundus | reverse complement strand
TTTGGGTTACTAGCTTGCAAGTTTGCGTTGCTAGCTTGCTATTTTCGCGTTGCTATATTGCTACCTTTGCGTTTGTAGAGTACTTTCATTCCTTTGCTAGCTTGCTAGATTTGCGTTGCTAGCTCGCTAGCTTTGCGTTGCTAGTTTGTTAGCATTGAATTGCTAGCTTGCTAACTTTGCTTTACTAGATAGCTAGCTTTGCGTTGCTAGTTTGTTAGCATTGAATTGCTAGCTTGCTAACTTTGCTTTACTAGATAGCTAGCTTTGCGTTGCTAGTTTGTTAGCATTGAATTGCTAGCTTGCTAACTTTGCTTTACTAGATAGCTAGCTTTGCGTTGCTAGTTTGTTAGCATTGAATTGCTAGCTTGCTAACTTTGCTTTACTAGATAGCTAGCTTTGCGTTGCTAGCTTTCTAGCTTCCTAGATTTGCGTACTAACTTGCTAGCTTTGAGTTGCTAGCTTTGCGTTGCTATCTTGCTACTTTTGCGTTGCTAGCTTGCAAATTTTTCTTTGTTAGCATGATATTTTTGCTTTGCTAGCTTGTTTGCTTGTTAGATTTGCGTTTCTAGATGGCTAGTTTCCGTAAGCTTCTTAGCTTTACGTTGCTAGATTGCTATTTTTGCCTTGTAATCTTATTGCTTTGCGTTGCTAGCTT
>NW_019731334.1:1078-1158 GCF_002891405.2 Cryptotermes secundus | reverse complement strand
TGCTAGATTTCTACCTTTGCCTTGCTAGCTTGCTAGGTTTGCTTTACTAGCTTACCAGCTTTACGTTGCTAGCTTTCCAT
>NW_019731334.1:0-977 GCF_002891405.2 Cryptotermes secundus | reverse complement strand
GTTGCTAGCTTGCTAGCTTAGTGTTGCTAGCTTGCTAGCTTTGCATTGCTAGCTTAGTAGCTTTGCGTTGCTAGCTTGCTAAGTTTTAATTGCTAGCATGCTATCTTTGGTTGCGAGTTTGCCAGCTTTGCGTTGCTATCTTGCCAGCTGTGCTTTTCTAGCTTGCCAGCCGTGAGTTGCTAGCTTTCCAGCTTTGCGTTGATAGCTTGCCAGCTATGCGCTGCTTGTTAATTTGCGTTGGTAGCTTGCTAGTTTTGCGTTGCTAGCTTGCTAGCTTTACGTTCCTATCTTGCTAGATTTGCGTTGCTAGCTTGCTAGCTTTGCGTTGCTTGCTTGCTAGCTTTGCTTTGCTAGCTTGGTAAATTTGCGTTGCTAGCATGCTAGATTTGCCTTGCCAGGTGATAGGTTTGCGTTGCTAAATTGCTAGCTTGGCGTTGCTAGCTTGTTGATTGCTAGATATGCTTTGAAGTCTTGAGAGCTTTACGTTGTTATCTTGCTAGTTTTGCGTTGCTTACTTGCCAGCTATGCGTTGCTAGCTTGCTAGCTTTGCGTTCCTAGCTTGCTAGCGTTTCATTCTAGCTTGCTAACTTTGCGTTGCTAGCTTGGTTTTTTTGCCTTGCTAGCTTGCTAGCTTTTCGTTGCTAGCTTGCTATCTTTGTGTTTCTAGCTTGTTAGCCTTGCGTTGTTAACTTGCTAGTGTGCGTTGCCAGCTTGATAGATTTGCGTTGCTAACTTGCTAGCTTGGCGTTGCTAGCTTGCTAGCTTCGCGTTGCTAGATAGCTGGATTTAAGTTTCTAGCTTGCCAGCTTAGCGTTGCTTGCTTGCCAGCTTAGCGTTGCTAGCTTGCAAATTTTGCGTGCCTAGCTTGCTAAATTTGCGTTGCCAGCTTTGTAGGTTTTCGTTTCTAGCTTGCTAGCTTTGCGTTACTAGCTGGCTAGCTTTGCATTGCTAGCTTGCTAGATTTGCGTTGCTAACTT
>NW_019731333.1:0-1289 GCF_002891405.2 Cryptotermes secundus | reverse complement strand
TGCGTTTCTAGCTTGCCAGCTTTCCGTTACTAGCTTGCCTGTTTTCGTTGCTAACTTGACAGCTGTGTGTTGCAAGCTTCCCTAGTGTGCGTTGCTACGTTCCCACCCTTGCGTTGCTTTGCGTTTGTAGCTTGCTAGCTTTGCGTTTCTATCTTGCTAGCTTTGTGTTGCTAGCTTGCTAGCTTGGCGTTCTTAGCTTGGTAGCTTTGCGTTGCAAGCTTGTTAGTTTTGCGTTCCGAGTTTGGTAGCTATGCGTTGCTAGCTTGCTAGCTTGGCGTTGCTAGCTTGCTACATTTGGTTGCTATATTGCTAGCTTGCTTCGCTAGCATGCTATCTTTGTGTTGCAAGCTTGAGAGCTTTGCGTTGCTCTCTTGCCAGCTGTGGTTCCTAGATTGTCAGATGTGCGTTGCTAGCTTGCCAGCTTTGCATTCCTAGCTTGCTAGCTTGCTAGCTTTGCGTTGGAAGCTTGCTAGCTTCAACGTATATAGCTTATGATCTTTGCGTTGCTAGCTTGCTAGATTTTCGTTGCTATCTTGCTAGATTAATTGATATGCGTTGCTAGCTTGATAGCTTTGCGTTGCTATCTTGCTAGCTTTGCGTTGCTATGTTGCTAGTTTTGCGTTTCTAGCTTGCTAGGTTTTCGATGCTAGCTTGCTAGCATGGCGTTCTTAGCTTGGTAGCTTTGCGTTGCAAGCTTGGTTGTTTTGCTTTGCTAGCTTGGTAGCTTTGCGTTGCAAGCTTGCTAGTTTTGCGTTCCTAATTTGTTAGCTATGCGTTGCTAGTTTGCTAGCTTTGCGATGCTAGCTTGCTAGATTTGCGTTACTAGCATGCTTGCATTGCTTTGCTAGCTTGCTCTCTTAGTGTTGCAACCTTGAGAGCTTTGCGTTGCTATCTTGCCATCTGTGATTGCTAGCTTGTCAGATGTGCGTTGCTAGCTTGCCATCTTTGCATTCATAGCTTGCTACCTTGCTAGATTTGCGTTGGTAGCTTGCTAGCTTTGCGTATCTAGCTTGCTAGCTTTGCGTTGCTAGCTTGCTATCTTTGCGTTGCTAGCTTGCTAGCTTTGCGTTGCTACCTTGCTAACATTCCGTTGCTAGCTTGCTAGATATGCGTTTCTAGCTTGCTAGCTTTCCGGTACTAGGTTGCTTGTTTGCGTTGCTAGCTTGCTAGATAAAAGTGGCTAGCTTGCTAGATAAAAATGGCTTGCTTGCTACCTTTGCGTTGCTACCTTGATAGCTTACCGCTGCTTGCTTGCTAACATTGCTATGGTATCTTGCTATCTTTGCGCT
>NW_019731332.1:0-635 GCF_002891405.2 Cryptotermes secundus | reverse complement strand
AGCAACGCAAAGCTAGGAAGCTAGCAACGTAAATCTAGCAAGATAACAAGATAGTAACGCAAAGTTAGCAACTAGCAACGCAAACTGTCAAGCTAGCAAAGCAAATCTAGCAATCAAGAAAAGCAAAGAAACTAGCAAGCAAGCAACGCAAATCTAGGAAGGTAGCAAAGCAAAGCTATCAAGCTAGCAAATAAATCTAGCAACTGGAAGCTAGCAAGCTAACAACTCACAGCTATTAAACTAGAAACGCAAAGCTAGCAAGCTAGCAACGCAAAGATAGCAAGATATTAACGCAAAGCTAGCAAGCCAGCAACGCAAAGCTAGCAAGCTAGCAACGCATATCTAGCAAGCTAGCAACTAGCAACGGTAAGTAGCAAGCTAGCAACGCAAAGCTAGCAAACTACCAACGCATATCTAGAAATCTAGCAAGCTAGCAAAAGAGCAACGCAAAGCTAGCAAACTACCAACGCATATCTAGAAATCTAGCAAGCTAGCAAAAGAGCAACGCAAAGCTAGCAAACTACCAACGCATATCTAGAAATCTAGCAAGCTAGCAACGCAGAGCTAGCAAGCTTGCAAGTTGAAGCTAACAAGCTAGCAACTCAAAGGTATTAAGCTAGCAACGCAAATCTAGC
>NW_019731331.1:430-839 GCF_002891405.2 Cryptotermes secundus | reverse complement strand
AATCTTTGAAGACCAAGTCTTCACATGGTTATGATGAAATTTCCATGATAATTTTAAAAGCAAGTATGCCATATATAACTTTGCCACTAACTTACATTTGTAATCAATCCCTTGCCCAGGGAACGTTTCCAGAGAGAATGAAATTTGCTGTGGTTAAGCCAATTTTCAAAAGCGGTAATAAATATGAACCAGCCAACTATAGGCCTATTTCATTATTGTCAACCTTTTCTAAGGTTTTTGAAAGGGTTATATATAATAAATTGTATGAACATATAGACAGTAATCATATATTGGACAATAATCAATATGGTTTTAGACCTAATTCATCTACAGAAAAAGCATCTTTCAAATTAGTAGAGGAAATACTAAAAGCAATGAATAACAGACAATTTGTTGGAGGAATATTTTG
>NW_019731331.1:0-389 GCF_002891405.2 Cryptotermes secundus | reverse complement strand
ATACTTATCAAAAAATTAGAGTTTTATGGAATAACTGGCAACTTTGGTGCCTTAATTAAATCTTACCTGAATGGAAGATATCAAAGAGTAACCCTTGGCCCTAACAGTTCTATTAATAGCTCGTCTAGTTGGGCAGAAGTAAAATTTGGTGTACCCCAAGGTTCAATTCTTGGCCCACTTTTTTCTCTTGTATATAAATGATATAACTAAGGTTTCAGTTAATGGAACAAACATATTCTTATATGCAGACGATACAAGTATAATAGTGACTAATCCAGAATACGCTGACTACAAATCAACCATGACCAGAATATTTTGCAATATTAATACATGTTTCAGAACCGATGTGTTAAAATTAAATATTCATAAAACTCACACTCTCCAGTTCA
>NW_019731330.1:19195-19992 GCF_002891405.2 Cryptotermes secundus | reverse complement strand
GCAGTTGTGAAACCGGCCACGTCCTCAATGCTGCACAAGATGTCGTATAAGCGCCTGTACCGGGTTTCGGCCTCGGGGTATTGCCGTACGATTTCTTTACATTCGGCCTGAAGAGCGTCACGTTTTTCGGCCCAGAATACCTGGTACCCCTGATGGAGGAGTATTTCAAAACAGCTCTTTATACAACGCTTTAGAGACCAACAGCTTACCAATACCAACTGATTTCGTAATTGTAGGGGACGATGCGTTTCCGTTAAAGACGTATTTGATGAAAGCGTACAGGCGACGTAACTTGTCCGAAGAAGAAAAAATTTACAACTATCGACTTTCAAGGGCTCGAAGAGTGATAGAAAATACTTTCGGCATACTTGTGAGTAAATTCAGAGTGTTTGAAAGACCAATATCTTTAAAATTAGAATCGGTGGACAAGGTAGTGCTCGCCTGCTGCACGTTGCATAATTGGCTGAGGAAAGAAAATCCCACCTACATCTCAAGCGGTTTAATTGATTACGGAGATGAAAACCATCGTATTTTCCCCGGATCCTGGCGTCAGAATCACATTACTGGCTTAAGGAACATTCCGTCAAGTCCTCACAGAAATCCACAACAACTTCGGGATAAATACCGCGATTACTTTAATAATGAAGGAGCTGTGCCCTGGCAAACAGCACTACTCAATGATGTGCCAAATGCCGCACTGTAGAGCACATCCGTCTCAATAAGTCATACCAAGTTAACAGGTTAATTACAATACCACTTTTTAAAATAATTAATAGATTTATCTTACAACTAAATAT
>NW_019731330.1:4341-18808 GCF_002891405.2 Cryptotermes secundus | reverse complement strand
TGATTTTATGTCAGGTGCCATTGACAAATTACAAGATATTTCTAATCGTGCTGCACAAATTACGAAAGATGACACATATGACTGTTTCGGGAAATATGTTGCGTCCATGTTACGCCAGATTGGACCTCCAACCGCTATCAGACTGCAAGAGAACATCACTTCTCTACTAGTTAACGCTATGTGCCCACCAACCAGTCAACACTAAATACAAGTAGAGAGTCAAGTATGACTGGAATTTCTGATGATTTCTTCTTTACGCAGTTATGATGAGCTATTAATACTAATCAGAAAACAAAAAAAAAATACTGTCATATTAGTTATAATAAAATGTTACTGTAATAATTATTGTAGCTATAATAAAATACCTACCTACTAAAAATGGATTTTCCTGGAATAAACGATTTGTTACAAAACAGCTGTATTAAATGACTTATTAAAAAATTGTACTTATAACAAATCTCTTACCTCTATGAATTCTTGAAGTGTCTTGTGAATAGCTTCGCAGGTCTCGGGTATGAATTTACTAATTGTACTTTTTGGAACACGAAATAAAAATTCCAGACTCTTGAAAGAGTCTCCTGTGGCTAAATATCGTAAAGTCACATGAAGTTTTGTTTTTGCACTTACTGCCTGTCTCATATTAGTATCTGATTTTGCGACCAGTGGTGAAACGCGTTCCAGAAGGAAATCAAATTGGTCTTCAGACACTCGTAGTAAGTTCTTGAAATCATCTGGGTAACTATTTCTGAGTTCCATATCAACCAAATTGTGTGGCCCTAATTTCCTATTTAGAATCCACTTCCTAACCATCGCCTTTTCTTCCGTTTTCCTTTCATTTCGACCATCTGATTCATTCTCTGCGCTAAAATAGCAGCAAAAAGTGAATTCACAACAGCACAACTTTCTATGAGGAGCTCGTTCATGGTCGGCTTTCCGCGATCAACTGAATCACGTCTTTGTAGACACTTCAGCCAGCGTGAACTACTCACGACCCACGACTGGTGGGTTCACGCCTGCAAATTCACGAAAGCAAGTACGAAAGCGTTGCACGCTTTCGTATCCACACCCCGTTGGAACGTAGCATTAGAATTACAGTATCGCTATTGTTACTTCCTAAGCTACAGCCAACTGTTGGGGCTACAATACCGCTATTGTCGCTACCTATGCAACGGTCTGTTCTAGCGTTACTATGGAAGTGACTCCTGGATTCCGAACATGTGACAATATTTTTATTTTAACTATTTATAGGTCTCTCTCCAGTAACTTCTTTTTATTTATTACCCAATTAGAATCTGTTATAAAACAAATGTATAAACCAACGTTACGAATGCTAGTTTGCGGTGATTTTAATCCTTTCGCGCGGTCATTTAAATTCCGCTGCCGTGGCCCTCCGGCGGTAATATATTCAGCCGTCCATTTAAATTTTGCTTGAAAATTATTTATTCATCATTGTTCTTAAATTATATGAGATAGAAACATGAAACTTTCACTAAAATTATCTTAAAAGGTGGTTTTATAACCTTACCTTATAATATGAGCGCCCGGTATCTCGGCAATGGAAGCAGTTGGTTTAGAATTTGAGCAGTGTAGTGGAGGCCTTGAAGCATGAAACTTTCAGTAAAATGATCTTAAAAGATGGTTTTATAACCTTACCTTATAATATGAGCGCCCGGTATCTCGGCAATGGAAGCAGGTGACGCCTTGAAGCATTCACCACACCAATATTGTGTATCTTTTCTTTGGCCATTTTTTTAACCACACATTTTCTGTGCGGCCTTGCCTTCTTCCGCGTGGGGGGAATACAAGAGGAAATGTTTCTCCGGGAGTCGTACTGCTTGCCAGATTAGCTGCAGTAAATTCAACCTTTATGTTATCATAACAAGGGGTTGGTGCTTCTGCGTTTCTTATTCTAAGATGTCGTAGGGGTGACCACAGAATTCATGAAGTTATTCTAAGAACTTTCTGGTATGTAGTGCACGAAAGCAGAGCTTAGCTGGCTCAAAAAAATATTTATGGTCATCCCTCGAAACGACCACCAAGGTCAGTACGATAAAATGGAGTCAACTGGAGCGATAATACATGAAGGAATGAGTTCTTTCCCCCCCACACACCCGTATCGTCACAGGGGGTGACCACAGTGTTCTGCCTTAATTCGTGACGTTATTCTAAGAATTGGGTGCTATGTACTGTGCGAAATCAATCGATCTTGCAAGAATAAATTTTTGGACATCCCTCTTCTGAGAATTCCAATTGAGTGTGTTAGTGTGGCCAGCTCAGGGCAATATGATATTATAAACACAGCAAATATCACGTCTCTGCTGTTTATAACTTCATAGGAAAGAAAACACGCCATTCATAACAGTTTGAATGAGGAAACTTCTTCCAAGAGCAACAGGAATTTTGCTGCAAGACAGGCATATGTAACGATGACTTAGCGCAGCTAAACTCGTGCCTCATTATATACGGTTCTCCTGACACTAGGCCAGCGAAAAATCTAACAATCTACAGCAAAACCATCAATTATTATGGGCGTTATATTATAGGTGTGCAGCTGGACGAAACATAGACGTTGAACCCCCGCAGACGATTTAAATACCTGACGAAACATACACGTCAAAACACGCTGAACATAAAATATCCTGTAGACAATAATAAGCAGTGACAATTAAATTATATGCTGTAGTCTTTCAATTTATATAGTGTGGTTCATTTTCTAACTATAAATATACCATGAGGAGATAAGGATGGAAATTAGGAAGGCTTCCTTTGTAGCTGTCATGGATGATGACACAACAGATGTTTCGGAACACACTCAAATGGTCCGGTCCTTGTTCTACGGTATGTATTGAATAGAGAAATATTTGAGAGTTTTTGGGGATCCTATATTCCAGAAAATCTAACTGCAGATGGCATATCAAAACGTATTTTAGAACAACTGGATATAATCCTTCAAGAAAATTGACAAAAACTGATAGCTCAGATATTTGATGGTGCAAATGTCATGAAAGGCAAAAAAAGCAGAGTTCAAGCAAAAATAAAAGCAGTTTATAATATTGCACATTTCATCTCATTCTCAAGATGCATATGGAAGTCAGCATTCCACGTCCATCTTCTACAAGGTTGAACTTCAACATACGGACCATAAACAGAGTTCATGAAAATTTGCAACCTTTAATAAACTGCCTTACTGAAATCCAGTCAACAGAATTGTTGCAGAAGCAACAGGGATTTTAGAATACCTGAATGATGATAATTTCAAGTTTTGGTTAGAGCTTTTTCATCAGATTATGCCTCATGTTGAAATAATTTAAAACCAAATACAATCTCGAGAAATTAGTGTGTTTTCAGTTAATGAATATGTAACAAATTTCAAAACTGCTATTTTAGAATTGAGAAACTCAAAGTACTGTGAGATTCCTTCAAAGACACTCATGGCAGAAGTTAAGGAAGTGTGTGACTGTATATGTGTTGATATAATGGACAGATATTCTTCCACTAAACACTGCCACTTAGTAGCTGCTAAATTGTTCAGCAAGAAATGCTTCACCAGTTTTAAGAATGAATATCCTACAGAAGAGGTAGTACTGACCACTGAAGCATATCCTATGATTGACAAAGAAAAGCTTGAAACTGAACTAAAAGTATTCTATTGTAGGTCTGATATTCATGAATATTGCACATTAATTGAGCTGCTGAAATTAATCTTGGAAAATAGTGTAGATGATGTTTTTAGTGAAATTATGAAACTGATAAAATTCCTCTTGACAGTTCCCATCACTACCTCAGAGGCAGAGCGCTGCTTTTCAACATTGAAACGAATAAAAACTTTTCTAAGAAGCCCTATGAATTCAGAAAGACTAAATGCGCTTGCAGTGCTTTCAATGGAGAAAAATTTCCTCACTTGTCATCCAGAGATCAAGGAGAAAATTATTGATCTTTTCGTGTAAATTAAAACAAGAAGAATGGATTTCATTTTTAAATGAATAGATTAAGCTTGAACTGTAACAATTTGGGTTAAAGTAAGTAAAAATATTTGATTTTGTTCCTTAAGGATTGTGTCAAGTTTCTGAATAAATTTTCTTTATATACATGTTTGTTTCCTTTTATACAATTTTAAAACAAAGGCTACAAATTTTCTGGAGTTACACCCCCACTAATGTTAGCCACGAGCCGCCACTGCTCATCAGTCAACAAAATAGAGCCCCTTCTACCCCAGCCTCAGCATCTAAGAAATTCATCCTCGATCGATCCAAATATATTGTAGCGTGTTTTTGCCACTGAACACGCCGTTCAGATTGTTAATTGGTTTATTTAACAACCTACAGTTCTCTGCTACAATTAATTATAACACTGTTGCGGGGGTTCACACTTTATAACCCTCTTCGCAATAATCTCTTCACTCTATCTTCAGTAGTCTACACGTATTCATAGTATAGGAGCTATATAAGTGTCCCTGTATCACACGCTCCAAACTACACGATTACACACACGTCCGGTTCTTCTTTCCGCGACTGCTGCTATACTCCAACTGTGTCACTCCTGATCACACACTGATTGACTGCTGACTCACTTCCAACTGTCTTCGGCGGCTGTTCCAATTCAACTGACAACAACTGAACTCGGCGACGACCACATTTTTAACTCGCCTCGCAGGCAGTGCAGCTCTCTTATATAGTCTCAGTGTTTACCTGTTACGTAATGTTTACCGCTGTTGCCTGATGCCGTATTAGGACACCGCGGGGAGAGGGGCGGAGTGTTGACTTGCCTATTTCCATTGTAACGACAGCGCCACGATGCCGCCACGTACTGCTGGGGAGGGAGGGTGTGTCTTCCGTAGCGCGACACGTCACAATATTTCAACAGAATCTGAGGAAGCAGTCCTTATGAAGGGTGTGATTTTTTCAGTAACACGCCCACACTCGAACTTGGAAATGGCATGTACGGTGGAATCTGTTGTTTCGAAGCTTCCACAGACTAAGGGCATGGAATTCGGTTGGAAAGTTAGATCCATGCTAGAGAAGTCGAAGTTTTCCAAACCTAACATGACCACGAAGGAACTGAAAGCCGTGAAATCTTTGAGAATTAACAAGGAAATTAGGATTCTTCGAGTAGACAAAGGCAACTGCACAGTGGTTTTGGACGAATCCAAATACAAGGATAAGTTAAACACATTGCTAGGGTCAGGGTTTTACGCAACCTTGCCCAAAGACCCTACAACTAAGGTGGAGAGGAAAGTATAGAAACTCCTTTCTAAATACAAAACCACTCTTCCGACCGATCTAAAACACAAGCTGACTTCATACCACAGCAAACCTCCACATCTGTATGGTCTTCCCAAGATTCACAAAGCGGGTATTCCTCTGAGGCCTATAGTAAGTTCGATTGGTTCCCCTTGCTATGCACTGGCCGGCTTTCTCCATAGGATTCTCAGTCCTTCTGCTGGCAAATCCGACTCTTTCGTTAAGAATTCGGCCTACTTCGTACAGCTATTAAAGACTGCTAACCTTCATTTGCAATATATTCTCGTTAGCTTTGACGTTGTCAGTCTCTTCACTGATGTACCAGTTGACGAAGTCCTACAAATCATCGAAAACAAGCTCCACCACGATGTCACACTGACGGAACGGTCTGTGTTATAGGTCGAAGCCATCATGGATCTGCTGGAAGTCTGTTTGAGAACCACCTATTTTCAGTTCGACGACAAGTTCTTCCAACATAAAGATGGCATGGCTATGGGAAATTCTCTCTTGCCCATCGTTAGCAACATCTTCACGGAGCATTTTGAAAAACTAGCTCTTGACTCAGCACAGTACAAATCATCGTTGTGGCTGCGGTACGTGGATGACACTTTTGTAGCCTGGCCTCATGGTCCAGAGAGATTACAGAATATCTTCGACCACCTCAATAGTTTAAGGCCTTCCATCTGCTTCACTATGGAAACTGAGTCAGACAATGCAATCTCTTTTCTGGAAGTTCTGGTCATCAGGGAAGAGACGGCACTAGTCACACAAGTCTACAGGAAACCCACCCATACTGGCTAATACCTCAACTTCAATTCTAACCATCCGCAACATGTAAAAAGAGGCTTAATTAAGTCTCCATGACAGAGCTCCACCATATGCCAAGATCGACGAGATTTGATCAAAGAAATTAACAACCTGAGGCATGATCTTCAGTTGAACGGTTATACCAAAGCTTCATTGACTCGGTCATTAATTCCAAGGGCAGTAGTCGTCCGAAGAAAGAGAAAAACCCTCTGTGTTCTGTATACACAAGGTGTGTCACAAAAGTCATGAAATATATATATAAAAATTTATTGATGATCTCGGTACAAAGTGTTAATATTCTTCAAAGTACTGTCCATGAGCATCTATACATTTCTTCCACCGACTCTCCCATGCCCGGTACGTCCCCTCAAAGGCCTCGACGGGAACCTCATTTAAAGCTGTTGTCACGGCCGCTTGGATAGCCTGAATGCTTTCAAAACGGCGTCCTTTGAGTGCAGTCTTGAACCTCGGGAACAAGAAGAAGTTAGCCGGCGCTAGGTCGGTGCTGTAGGGTGGCTGCGGCAGCGTTGCCGTGTGGTGCTTCGCCAGGAACTCACGGACGAGCAAAGACGTGTGGCTGGGCGCATTGTCATGATACAGCCGCCAGTTAGCGGCGATGTCTTTTCGCACGCGGATGACCCTTTTCCTTAACTTTCTAGAACATCCATGTAGTAGGGAGCGTTGACGGTCTATCCTTGGGGTAATAGCTCTTTGTGGACCACACCCTTGTCGTCGAAAAAGACGTTGAGCATCGTTTCTACTTAGATTTGCTCATCTCCTTAAACTTCTTCACCGACCTTGTAACTTGCACATATGATAGAGCAGACTGCCCGTAGGCTTGCTTAATCAGTTCGTGAGTTTCGGCAGCTTTTTTTTTAGCTTTGTGCAGAACTTGACCGACCAACGTAGTTCGAAAAGTATCAGCCATCGCGCGCCGTGACGTGGTCACAAAACACAGGTGCACTAAATCAGCGATACTGACGCCTCCGATGCTCGAGCAGACTGACCTTGGGCGCGCTGTGAAGCTAAAGGCCTCCCCCCGTAAGCAAACCGGTCCCAGCGCGCTCCGACCAGTAGGAGCGCGGGCAAGAAAAATATTTCATGACTTTTCGGACACACCTTGTATTCAATATGTGAAGGGTGTATCTGATAAGTCTAAACGGTTAGGTAATCGGTATAATATTAGGACCATCTTCCATACGAAACACATTCTTAGGAAATCTCTTATGAAAACCAGACCGAAAAGAGATCCGCAACAGACGGCACACTGCGTCTGTTACATTCCTTGTGAATGGGGCAGAAGCTACATTGGCGAAACAGGCAGACCTCTAGCCGTGCAGCTCTGGGAACATAGGCATAACCTCAAAGAAGGTCTTCTAGAAACATTTAAACTGGCTCAACATGCCTATGAAGAGGGACATAGGGTAGGCTGGGATGAAGCTAAGATTTTGGACATTGAAAGCCACATCGGGTATAGGAATTACAAGCAAGCGGCCCATATGGCATGCTCGGCCAACCCAATTAGCCAACCCAGTCTGTTTCCACTCAACAAGACAGGGCATTGAGCACATTCAGCAGTCAGAATCAAATGGAACTCATTTACACAGCTGTTTTGTAACATGGGTCTAGGTTCATTTCCAGTCAGTTCGAAAGGTTAGCAACAGCAATCAACAACAATATATTGCAGCATTCTACAAAACTGAAGCATGCCACACACAGCAAAACTGTATTGCTGTTCCTTTAGTTTAAATCCATCTCTGATGCTCTATGATTTACTGCACACATCAGTATGTATGCGCAGTTATGTCTTCAGATGGCTCCGCTGACTGAATTACTTTTTACATACATCACAGCAAAATGGTTTTCTTCACTATGTTTGCGCTGATGTGTTTTCAGAGTACTCTGCTGACTGAATGACTTTTTACATACATCACAACAACAGGGCAGCTCCCGACTATGTATATGCAGATGGGTCTTCAGATGATTCTGCGCACTGAATGACTTTTTACATTCATCACAACAAAACAATTTCTTCCCACTATGTATGCGATGATGTGTCTTCAGAGTACTCTTCTGACAAAATGACTTATTACATACATCACAACAAAACGGCTTCTCCCCACTATGTGTGCGCTGATGCCTCTTCAGATCATTTTGCTGACTGAAAGACTTTACATACATCAGAGCAAAATGGTTTCTCTTCACTATGTATGCCTTGATGTATCTTCAGTTGACTCTGCTGACTGAATGACTTTTTACATACATCACAACAAAACGGCTTCTCCCCACTATGTGTGCGCTGATGCTTCTTCAGATCATTCTGCTGACTGAAAGACTTTACATACATCAGAGCAAAATGGTTTCTCATTAACTATGTATGCCTTGATGTATCTTCAGTTGACTCTGCTGATTGAATGAATTTTTACATATATCACAACAAAACGGCTGCTCCCCACTATGTATATGCTGATGTGTCTTCAGATGATTCTGTGCACTGAATGACTTTTTACATAAATCACAACAAAACAGCTTCTCCCCACTATGTATGCGCTGATGTGTCTTCAGATGATTCTGCGCACTGAATGACTTTTTACATACATCACAACAAAACGGCTTTTCCCCACTATGTATGCACTGATGCTTCTTCAGTTGACTCTGCTGACTGAATGACCTTTTACATACATCACAACAAAATGGCTTATCCCCATTTTGCATGCATCTATGTGCTATCAGAATTACCTGCTGACTGAATGATTCACCACACTCATCACAGGAATATTGTTGATCTTCACCATGTACAGGTTGAACTTCATTCAAATTACCCTGAAAAATGAGAGTAAATAAATGAAAAATCCTAACAGGAAGAGAAATGAGTATGAAGCCTCAATACAATGAGATGTTCAATTAGTAAGCATGAGAATGCTGACAGAGGGGAGGGAGGGACAGAGAGAGCACACCCTCCTGTGTGTGTGTGTGTGTGCCTGAGCCCATCAGCATGTATGGAAGTTTCTGAGTCAACAGACTCAGCTGCACTGCCACTGTTGAACAAATTCCAAATTAAATAAAATTATGCGTTTGTAGGGCTGGACATGCACATAATTAATTGTAGATAGGCTCCATAAATGAAATAACAATAAAGGGTGAGCTAAAAATGATACTAAGAAAGGCTGCATGTGGCCCAGAAAAATCCCCAAAACAATATATATAGATATATATACATAAAAGACCTCAAAAAGAATAATAGCATACTGTCAATTCAATAGATATGTCCACCCTGATACCATGAGAAAATCCATATGAGTCGCCTCCAAGGTTGCCACACAAGATTCCTTGACAGTGTAAACTTTTGGCTTTTACCAGAAAATGGCCACTTCTTCTGGATGTATGAAATGGTATTGGGAACACCACACTGTGTAGAAGCAGGAGTGCGAACTCCTTGCAACAGCTACATATGTACATAAAATTTATACAGAAATATTCAGTCTACACAACAATATTCTATATTTAAAGCAAGTATACACTATCGTATCAACATTTGGTTATATTGATGCAACAAGTTTTGACCTTTTTATTGGGTGATCATCAGGTGTACAATGATACCAGACTCAGTTGTGAAATGCATTTAACAATTTGCAACTAATTCTTCAACAAGGATTCATATTGTGCACTTGAGTGTTTTTAGACGTATAAATTTAGTCTTCCAGTTAAAATTTTAAACTACTCGGACAATAGAATTTAAAAATTGACTAAAGATTAAATCATAAAAAATTAAATTGTACTAAAATGGAAATTAAATATTTTGTGATATCTCTTCAAAACTTTGTGACCGCTACGTGTTGACGTGATTTTCTGGTAGCAGAAGTGAAAAAAGTGTGGGGAGCCTGTGTATCGGGATTTTCTCACAAGAGTTAGGTCATGTGGTATTGACCTTAGTATCCCCTTGTGGAACTTATGCTCGTTATTCTGTATGTCACCCAACAGGGCGTTCATTAAGAGTGATCTGTAACAGTTTTCTAATTATTATAAGGAGAAGCTTGTGAGTGTGTTGTTAAACTCACTGTTAGCTTATTAATTATATGTACTTACATATATTTGATTTTCTTATGATGATATGTGTATGGGCTGCTCCCTGTGTTGGTGCTGTCGCTATGCTGTAGCAGTTTGATCTAGACTACTTGCTTGGGAGGTATCTGTATATGTGGGTATGTTTGTGTAGAGTTGAATGGTATGAGGTGTGGGGGAGTATACTGTGAGCGGTTGAAAAGATGGGGAAGGGGTGGGGTTATCTAGTGTGTGTTTTTACTAGAATGTTGAATATGGGAATATGTATTTCTGTAAATGTATTGTTCATCTGTAGACCTTTCTTCGTTATGTCTCATATATATAACATCTTTCTAATGCGTTGAGTTTGGGTCCTTCCTTTGTATACTACTCTGTCCAAGAAGTATCCGACCTTTGGCCAGGAACACAAAGTTCTGTATCTGGGTGGTTACAGTACCTGATCGCCTTCAAAGTAGGCCCCTTATGACTCCACACACTTAGCCCAGCGGTCCTTCCATTGCTAGACGTAATTGTGGAAGGATTCCTTTGGAATGGCGTGCAGCTGCGCCGTCGCGTTCTGTATGTCCTTGCGGTTGTCAAAACGGGAGCCTTTTAGCGGTGTCTTCAATCTTGGGAACAGCCAGAAATCACAAGGAGCCATGTCAGGAGAGTAGGGAGCCTGGCGAACCTGCGGAATGCCGTGCTTGGCCAGGAAACCCTGGATCAGGTGTGATGAAAGAGCTGGGGCGTTGTCATCATGCAGCTGCCAGTTGCGCGCGTCCAAGAGCTCCGATCTCTTGCGCCGAACTGCATCACGAAGATGGCGGAGGAATTCTTGGCAGTACTCATTATTGACAGAGTGGCCTATTGGTGCGTACTCATGATGCACAACATCCCGGTAATCGAAAAAAAAAACAGTCAGTATCACCTTCACATTGATCCGAACCTGTCGTGCTCTTTTGGGCCTCGGAAATGTTGGATGCTTGCATTGTGACGCCTGGACCTTGGTTTCCGGGTCATATCCGTACACGAAGAGTCTTCAAGAACTCAGGATCCCTGTTGGCGCACTCCAGCATGTTCAGAGCGACCTCAAGGCGGAGTTGCTGCTCAGGCGAAAGCAGCTTGGGCACAAATTTAGCCGTCATTCTTCGCATGCCCAAATCCTTAGTTAAAATTGTGTTTGCAGAACCTCTGCTGATCCAAACCTCATCAGCAACTTCATGGATGGCCAAACGACAGTCCTCCATGATCAGTGTACGCACTTTTTCAATGACATCAGAATTTCGGCTCGTTGACAGTCTCCCAGAACCCCGACATACAGCCATGTTTAAAGCGGTTGAACCACTCTTTAATTTGAGTGACCCGCATTGCATCATCGCCGAAAGATTGCTGAATTTGGGAATTGTTTCCGCTTGGGTATCTCCAAGTCTCTGACAAAACTTAATGCAGTATCGCAGCTCTATGAATTCTGTCGTCTTGTTACACCACTTCGCTATCTGTCAGCCACAGACGTATCTGGCAGTGTTGCGAGTCAGCAAAAAATCACGCATGCGCATGAAAGTCCCTTCTACCACTACGCTCAGTTTCCCGACTCCATTAGCCATTACTTACAGCGGAAAAAAAATAAAGTCGGATACTTTTTGGACATACGGTATAATAATTTCATGGTCTGGTGCATTGTGCCAAATGTATATCCAGCTTACAAACTGCATTGTGCGAATATAAATATAAATGCTATCAGGACTAATGAACAACATTCTAAATTCATTTCTGCAGTTGGTTTCTACAGTGTATCACTGAAGATGAGATTCATCTAGAACTCACATCCTTTTTCCGACGAAGCTGGGGTTCACTTGCAGGGATACATAAATACAAAAAAATTACTGATACTGGAATTCACAGAATTTATCGAATCCACATCTAACCCACGAAGTATGGCTCCATCCAGTGAAAGTTGGAGTTTGGCGTGCTGTAAGGGCAACAAGGATTGCTCTACTGCGTTTTTTAACGGAACAATTAATTGTGAAAGATATGTACAGGTCATTCTCAGACAATTCGTTTGAGCGTTACAAAAGCAGAAAGGCTGTATGACTGCTTTCAGCAAGACTCTGCTATTGCCCAAACTGAACGCATATCTATGCAGGCTTTGCCTGGTATCTTAAGGGACAGAAATATCAGCAGTGGTATTTGGCAGGCACATTCACCTGACTTTGAATTCTTAGATATTTCTTCTGTGGTTTTTTTCAGGACAAAGTTTAGGACAGTGTGGGAACATCCTGAGTCTGAGTCTGAGTCTGAGTCACGTTGCAACTGACGGTCAGTCAGTCTGTCTGTCTTGGTGTCGAGACCCAGCTGGGGCTCATGACCAGGTATTTCTATGAATGAAAGTTACGGTCTTGTCTATGTGTAGCGTCCTCTCTGACGAGAGGTCGGGTCTGTCATTTGTTAGTCAATCTGTAGTAATTAGTCCATTGTCTGTATTTACACATATTTACAATACACACTTATTTCATATATAAATGTACAGTATTTACACGGCCTCTGTCAGTCCAGGCTAGGTACAGCAGATTATGCCCTTTTATATATATATAAATAAATATCCTAATAGTATTAGCTACCACGGCAGTCTAGTCACTTGAACGGTCGTATGCCTGACCGCCGTCAAGTTTAAGCCTCTTATACTTTCTGTGTCGGGCTTCGCCTTGTCCGATGTTGCGAACATTCTCATTATCATGATTTTGTATGACTTCTGCTTGTTGCCTGCATAATTTTGATATGTAATCATATATATGTATGAAATTTTGAATGCCATGTGCAATTCGCGGACCGGTGAGCGCCTTGAAAAATTGCCAATCGTGTGGAGAACCTTGTTTTGCAGGTGCTGCAATTTCAATAGATGAGTGTCTGCCGCAAACTCCCAGGCGGGACTAGCATAAGTCATTACGGATTTAATAAGAGCTTTATGGAGGGTCAGTTTAATATTAGCGTTCAATCGCTCACTTTTGAATAGAGAATACACTCTAATGAATGTTCTGAAGGCCTTGGCTTCGATCGTTTCTATGTGTAATCTCCAAATAACTTTCTTATCGAAGATTACACCTAGATATTTTGCACTATATACAAATGGAATGTTTCTTCCGTTTAGAGTAAAACAAGACTCAGGCGGTTGACGACCACGAGAGAAGTTGACCCCGCGAGACTTATCTTCATTAATTTTTATATTCCAGCGCTCACACCAGGTCTCCATTGAGCTGAGACCGCGCTGGAGTTTTCTAACAATAAAACCCTCTTTGCGATCTGTCGCATATAGACACGTGTCGTCCTCAAAAAGGGCCAAATGAATACCACGAGTTTGGGGGGTACATTAATGTACATGTTGAAAAGAGCGGGGGACAGAACCGAACCTTGTTACACCCCTGCTTGCATTTCCCTTGGCGTTGACATTTCGCCTTCAACAGAGACCCTGAATTTACGTTTAGACAGAAAGGAGCCCATAAGCTTGATCAGAGAGTTTGGGAATTCCAATTTTGATAGTTTAAACATCAAGCCTGGGTGTCACGTGGTATCAAAGGCTTCTTCGATGTCCAAGAACACTGCAGCCGTAGACATTTTATTGTTAAAATTAAGGGTCACTAGGTCCGGCAGCCTCATACATTGCAATGTCGTACTGTGAAGTGCACGAAAACCAAACTGACTTGCGTTGAGCAGGCCTCTTTCTTCAATATGTTTACGGAGGAACTTTAAAATTACATTTTCGAATAGTTTTTCTGTCGTGGACTGGAGGCTGATCGGACGTAAATTTTTAGGAAATTTCGGGTCTTTACCTGGTTTTGGTAAAGTTATTATTTTTGCTTCCTTCCAAGTATTTGGAAAGTGAGAGAGCCGAAAACAGTGATTGAATAAGTGAGTTAGGTGAACCAATGTTCGCCTTGGAAGGTGCCTGAAGCATTCATTTGGGATGCCTTCAATTCCACAGGCCTTTTTTAATTTCAGGGATTTTATTAATTTCTGAACGTCACATGGTCTGATCCTTAGAGGGGGGTTTCATCCACGGCTTCCAGCAGAGCTTGAACTCTAGCCTCCACCCGCTCTTCATGGTTTTTATCGCACAAATCATGTGGCGTAAACTGAATTTCCAAACAGTCGGCAATTTCGTTGGCATTTTCAAAAGGATAAAATTTTAAACCAGAAGAACCATGAATAGCAGTTGGTGTCCTTGTTCCGTCTCTCTGAAGGAGAGATTTCGGAATGGGCCATATACACTGAGGTGTGACTTCGGTGTTACTTATTTTTGTTTCCCACCGTTCAAGTGCCTTTTTTCGGGTCATTCGCCTGATTGCTTTGGTGACCCAATTGACTGCCGTTTTACACGCTGGATC
>NW_019731330.1:0-3867 GCF_002891405.2 Cryptotermes secundus | reverse complement strand
CTGTGAATAGCCTTCGCTGCGCCTCATGTAGCCTCGATCGGACCATACGGAAAACGGCCGCGTAATAGGCACCCTTTTTGCCTGGCGCTGTGTTGCTATGTAACGCTAGCGGAGGTAACCGCTGTTACTATGGTAACGTCGCCGCTATTGACTCGCGTTGCCTAGCGACCGCGATATCCCTCGGTGACGTCACCGCGGAGGGGAGTGGTGGGGCGGGAACTCGCCTATTACCGTAAGAACGCGAGCGTTACGTTACCGCCACGTACCGCTGAGGAGGTAGGGCTCAACATGTCACAATATATATGTATGAAATTTTGAATGCCATGAGCAATTCGCGGACCGGTGTGCGCCTTGGAAAATTTCCAGTCGTGCGGAGAACCTTGTTTTGCAGGCGCTGCAATTTAACTAGATGGGTGTCTGCCGCAAACTCCCAGGCGGGACTAGCGTAAGACATTAAGGATCTAATAAGAGCATTATGGAGGGTCAGTTTAATGTTAGCGCTCAATCGCTCACTTTTGAATGGGGAATATACTCTAATGAATGTTCTGAAGGCCTTGGCTTCGATCATTTCTATGTGTAATCTCCATGTCACTCTCTTATTGAAGATTACACCTAGATATTTTGCACTATTTACAAATAGAATATTTCTTCCATTTAGAGTAAGACAGGAATCAGGCGGTCGACGACCAAGAGAGAAGTAGACCCCCAGAGTCTTATCTTTATTAATTTTTATATTCAAGAGCTCACACCAGGTCTCCATTGAGATGAGACCGCGCTGGAGTTTTCTAATAATAATGAAACCCTCCTTGCGATCTGTCGCATATGGACAGGTGTCGTCCGCAAAGAGGGCCAGCTGAACACCATGAGTTTGGGGGGCATCATTAATATACAAATTGAAAAGAGGAGGGGAAAGGAAAGAATCATGTGGCACCCCTGCTTACATTTCCCTTGGCGTTGATATTTCGCCTTCAACCGAGACTTTGAATTTACGTTTAGAAAGAAAGGAACCAATAAGCTTGGTCAAAGAGTTAGAGAATTCCAATTTTGATAAGTTAACAAGCAAACTTCAGTGCAAACCAAGTGGTATCAAAGGCTTTTTCGATGTCCAAGAACACCGCAGCCGTAGACATTTTATTGTTGAAATTAAGGGTCACGTGGTCCGCCAGCCTCATACTTTGCAATGTCGTGCTGTGATGTGCACGAAAACCAAACTGACTTGCGTTGAGCAGGCCTCTTTCTTCGATATATTTACGGAGGAATTTCAAATTTACTTTTTCGAATAGTTTTTCTGTCGTGGACAGGAGGCTGATGGAATGTAAATTTTGAGGAAATTTCAGGTGTTTACCGTGTTTAGGTAAAGTTATTATTTTACTTCCTTCCAAGTATTTGGAAAATGACAAAAGCCAAAAACAATGATTAAATAAATGAATTAGGTGAACCAATAGTCGCCTTGGAAGGTGCCTGAGGCATTCATTTGGGATGCCGTCAAATCCACAGGCCTTTTTTAATTTCAGGGATTTTATTAATTTCTGAACGTCACATGGTCTGATCCTTTGATGGGGGTTCTCGTCTACGGTTTCCAGCAGAGCTTGAACTCTAGCCTCCACCCGCTGTTCGTGGTTTTCGTCGCACAAATCATGTGGCATGAACTGAATTTCCAAATAGTCGGCAATTTCTTTGGCTTTTTCAGAAGGATAAAATTTAAGACCAGAAGAACCATGAATAGCTGTTGGTGCCCTTTTTCCGTCTCTCTTAAGGAGAGATTTCGCAATGGGCCATACACTATGAGGTGTGTCTTCAGCATTACCTATTTTTGTTTCCCACCGTTCAAGTGCCTTTTTTCGGGTCATTCGCCTGATTGATTTGGTGACCCAATTGACTGCAGTTTTACACGCTGGATCCCTGGCTTCTTGCGACAGTTTTCGTAGCCTCTGTTTATATTTTATCAAAAGATCTAGACCAGGAAAATCGTTGTTAATGTCCGAAAGTGTAATTTTACTTGTCGACAGCCTATATGCCGAAACAATAGAGGCTGCAAAGTCACGTGCTACATTATCGGCTTCTATCCCCGAATGAATGTCTAGTTTAGGTGATATAAATTCAGAAGCGAGGCTTTGAAACCATTCCCAATCTGTACATTTTTCAATGGGTTCCGAACGATTCCTAATTTCAACGTGATCCAGTATGTGGAATACAATTGGTAGGTGATCTGAGTCCAAAATATGAGAGACGATGACATCTGACACTCTGATATTTCGGTGAACCACAATGTCTAAAACGTCACCATTTCCCACAGGGGAATAATGAGTGGGGCACTGTGGTGCTGAGATTTCGAAATCACTCCTATAAAATAAATCAACGAGTTCAAGCCTGAGGGGTTTGAAACTCTGCTATTCCAAAAGGGGTTCTTAGCAATCAAATCACCTGCCTAAATATACTTTCGTCTGAAACTTTAGAGCTCAGGGATGTAAGCATTACTCCAGGCTTTGCCTGGAGATTTATAAACGGCTGCAAGCAGCAGTTCGCTATTACCAATTATTATGCAGACCCCTGTCGCTTCTACCGAAACAAGGGGTGGTAGGTCTACATGGTTTTGGGTAATGCCTTTTCCTACTTCAACGACAGTTCCGCCTTTTCTGCCTGACTGGCGGTCGATTCTTTAAAAGTGGCAATATGGAATAAAGGACCTCTCATGAGGTTTCAGATGTGTCTCTGAAAACCGGGCCACATCTACTTGTTGGTCTTACAGCTGTTTACTGAGCTCATAGCGCTGCCTCCCAATGTCGTTCGTATTATAAGCCATTTCTTTGAGGGGCCCATGTACTCTAGTGGCCATTATTTCATTAGGTTTAGAACAATTTTAGTATATGCCAATACTTTTTCCTCCTCGGACACCTCACCACTGACCTCTGTCATAATCTGCTGTACTACAGTCACTACTCTAAACATATTGTCGGGAGATGGACTGTTTACATGAGTATCCTGAGTTGACTTACCTGTTTTTTTTCCTGTAAAAGGGCCGGGACGCCCAGTGTCGTGGCTTCTGGTGGGACTACCACTGGAACTTAGAGAGTCTGAGGTCGCTGCTCCTGTGATGTGCTGCCACGGAGCGCCGCCGCGGAGACTCCAGTGGTAACGATATTCGAGGAGAACACACTTCCCGTTGTAGTTTTTGGCGCTCTCTGCGATTTCCTCCTCTGCAGTTCATCCCTCGCGTGTCTGCAGCCTCGATATTTGGTGGGATGGGGCTTCTCTCCTTCCTTCAATTCGCAATTGCAGCAAGCTGGAGTGGAGGCATTTTTCTCCTTCTCTGGACACTATTTGTGCAGGTGGCCATCCCCGCACCACATGCAACGGGGAGGTTGTTTGCAATTGGCCCAGACGTGGCCAAACTCTTGGCAGTTGTGACATTGCGTTTTATTGTTAGAACATTCCAGCGCTTTCTCAGCTCAATGGAGACCTGGTGTGAGCGCTGGAATATAAAAATTATTGAAGATAAGACTCGGGGGGTCTACTTCTCTCTTGGTCGTCGACCGCCTGAGTCTTGTCTTACTCTGAATGGAAGAAATAATCCATTTGTAAATAGTGCAAAATATCTAGGTGTAATCTTCGATAAGAAAGTGACATGAAGATTACACATAGAAATGATCGAAGCCAAGGCCTTCAGAACATTCATTAGAGTATATTCCCCATTCAAAAGTGTGCGATTGAGAGCTAACAATAAACTGAACCTCCATAAAGCTTTTATTAGATCCGTAATGACTTATGCTTGTCCCGCCTAACTGTTTGCGGCAGACACCCATCTACTTAAATTGCAGCGCATTCAAAACAACGTTCTCCGCACGATTGGCAATTTTCCAAGGCGCA
>NW_019731329.1:0-8045 GCF_002891405.2 Cryptotermes secundus | reverse complement strand
CAATTACGCAACTGTAAGGAAAGCGGTGTTTTCTCGGTACATTGCCGTGTCGAGGCCAGCCAAAACTTCGTTGCTACGCAGCGTTGCGTTAAACACCTCTTTGCAGCGTTGCCTAACAACTTCTCTGTAACCACGACGATTACACAACAGAAGTCAAACTGCGTTTCCCACTTGTCCGATTGATGGTTCTTAGGAGAAAACTGCAATACCTAAGAAGTTACTCGTAGTCAGGCAGCTCTGAGACTTACACGCGAGAGAATGTGTAGCGGGGGAAGCTCGACACTTGGAACCAGGACTACAGAACTACACAGGAGGCTCGGCCTGTGAGGATATTAAGTGTAATTAGAATACGACAATTCCATATATACACTTCATGAAGCGATAACTAGGTCGGGATTCAGAACGTGATTGTCGACCACAATACTACACATAAGGTATTTATAAATTATATAATTAAAGGCGCATTCAGTGGTGTATAAAGCAGAAGAAAATGAGAGGCACGATAAATACTATTATGAATAGGCTTAACATATTCTATGGTACAAATAGGTCGCTAGGTAACCCTCGCAAAATACAAGTACACAACTGAACGGTGTTTCATATGTGATCAGCTTCTCGATAATTGCTATGCAACAGCGCGGTAAACACACCTGTATATAAATTATAGGCTGTTTTCTGAGTTGTCCCTGCCGAGGTGTTATTCTGAAGACAATTTAGTGCGACCCAGGCAGTTCTAAGTTGAGATTTCAGTTGTGTAAGGGAAACTGTGAAGAAATGAATTTGCTCCAAGAGTGAATCTGCGAACAGAACAGTTCCAGTAATATATATGGAGTGTGTAATTCCTTGAGACTGTTACAGCTCCTGTGCTAAATTCTGTTGCCAGGAAACGGGTAGTGAAGACAGGAATAAACTGAAACCACAATAGTTTGTGTGTGTCAGTGATCTGTAAAGTGTAGTCACGAGTCACGAATTACGCGTGTGGAAGTGGCCACTAAATCCGTTCACGAGTCCGAAACACTCCTACAGTGACATACATAAATAGTGACGTCATATCATTCCTTTAATTACATACGTGCTGTCTCACAGGAAGCTCAATGTTTGGTGTGATAGAACAATTGAGAATTCAAATGCCGGCTACGTCTTCTTAAAGAGGTTTCCGCGGCAACGAATATACACGCAAGGGAAGAAAATTCTTTGGTATTAATGAAAAAAAACGTCATTTTAAAATGTATTTCTGCTACAACGAATACAAATAAGAGCGCAAATGCATTATTGGGTGGAGAGGATGTGAACTTCTTGGGAAATAACATTGTGTTTCTATGCAATCACTCAGCGACGCTGTGAACGGGGCAGTCGTTGAGAAGAATAATCATTCTTTATACAGTCTTTAAACGATGTTGGGAATTGATCCCTCGTTAGTCTGTGGAAAGTAAAGTTTTTATACATTCGTTTCCTGAAGTGGCATGGCGTCAAACACGAATTACAAATATTAACATGCTTTTCATAAATAATTTACATAAAGACGACGAGAATTTCTCAGATTGTAGAACTGTATAATTAAGCAATCTGTAGCTCAGCACACAGAAGGTGAAACGTCAAAATACTTATTATGCAAGATATTAAAATATTATTTCCATATGACGTTGTGAATGGATCAGAAATAAGACGGGTACCATGTATAATCATCAGGCGTGTCCAGCTATGCATTGCTTAGGAAAGGACGCCATACTGGTTCATATTCGTTGTGTGATATATTTTAACCGGTCTGTTGCCTAGCACTTGACACCCTTAAATTGTTGGATGCTCGTCGGTTGGAATATGTTTACGTATTCGTCTCCCAGAAACGACCCAATCTGTCACAATGTCATAATTATCGTAGAGGAGGACAGCAGCACAGAGTGTAGAGCAACGCAAGACTGGACGCATATAATACGTGTATATACATGTCACTTACGTGTATGTATCATTACTTCCATCACGCGGTGATTGACCCATAGAGGTGGTGGTGTACTTGTAGCGAAATTAACACAAAGAGTCTTAGGATATTATTTCCTTTAGGGACAGTGCATCACGTTACGCAAATGTCGAAGGGCAATTCCTAAAACTTTGTTTTTACATGAAGCCTAAACGCCAAAATAGCGATACCGCAGCAATCTATTCCTAGGCAACGTCACTCCCACAAAACCGTTTCTGTGGAAAGTATACGAACACTAGCCTGGACGCACTGTTGGGGGGCGGTGTTTGTGTTCATTCACTTCGACATAGCAGACTGGAAAGACATGGAATGTTTTGTTCCTTCATACTAATAACCAACCCGAACACTGTGACCGATGTCAAGCGGTGAGTCAATCGAGCTACACAAAGTCAAGATCAAAAATTAATATTGTAAATACAGTATGCACCATTCACTTAATTCATTCAATTTCCCTAGAAGAATGCTGCAAGGCCCAACGTCTTAAACAATATAACGATTATAAGAGGTTTTGTGTTTTCATTTAATGACGCCATCAGTAGGTCAGAATAAAGAATGACTAACAGCAACATAACCATAAGAAATCTTTTAATATAATTTACCTACGAAGTCGTGAGTATTATTCGAACAGAAGAGAGATGACGTGCGGGAGGTTCGAGAATACTGCATAATGAGGAACTTCATAACTTGTATTCTTCTCTAGGTATAGTTAGAATGATCAAGTCAGGGAGGAGCCGGTGGGCAGGGCATGTAGGACGAATGGGGAGAGGAGAAAGATAAAGGATATTGGTGGGAAAGTCAGAAGGAAGGAGACCAAGGGTAAGACCAAGGCATAGGTGGGTCGACAATATTAAAATAGATCGTACAGAGATAAAATTGGATGGGTTATATTGGACTGGATCGATCTGGCCTAGCATAGGATCCAGTGGAGGACTTTTATGAACACGGTAATGAAATTCCGGGAACCATAAAATGCTGGGAAGTTGTTGAGTAGGTACACAATTGCAGCTCTCAAGAACGGCTCAGCTCCGTGAGTCGGGCAAGGGATAGTACCTTCGAACTTCAAGAGAAATATTATTAATACCTTGGCGTATTTACGCCATGCAAGGATCGCTGAGCCACAGAAGTCTGTAAACACGGCCACACACGAATTGTCCTTATTCGAGTGCAGTGAAACGAAAACGAACACGAACACGTGGCCTTCTATGACTTTACATGTTTGGATTTGCACTATATGTACCTCGCTTAATGTATGTATTTTGTTCTCCATTGTTCCCTTTATGATATACAAGTATACTTCCCTTGTCTCTATCAGTGTAAGTTCTACGACCAGCGAATTTATACAAAATTGCAGAGAAAATAATAATAATAATAATAATAACGCAACAGTAAGGATAGCGGTGTTTTCTCCGTATAGTGCCTAGTCTATGCGAGCCAAGACTTCGTTGCTACGCAGCGTCGCGGTAAACACCTCTTGACAGCCTTGCCTAACAACGCCTCTGTATCCATGGAGATTATGCAACAGAGGTCAAACTGCGTTTCCCGCTTGTCCGATTGATGGTTCTTAGGAGAAATCGCAATACCTAAGATGTTACTCCTAGTCAGTCACCTCTCGGAGTTACATACGACAGAATGTGTAGCGGGGGAAACTCGCCAATTGGAATCCGGCCTACAGAACAACACAGGAGTTCGGCCTGTGAGGATATAAAGTGTAATTTGAATACGATACTTCCAAATATTCACTTCTTGAAGCGATAACTAGATCAGGATTCTGAACGTGATTGTCGACCACAATACTACACATAAGGTATTTATAAAGTGTATACTTAAAGGCGCATTTAGTGGCTTATACAGCAGAAAAATGAGAGGGACGATAAATATTATGAATAGGCCTTACATATTCTATTGTACAAATAGTTCGCTAGGTAACCCTCGCAAAATACAAGTACACAACAGAACGATGTGATCAGCTTCCCGAAAATTGGTATTCATCAGCGCGGTAAACACTGCTGTACAACAATTATTGTCTGTGTTTTCTTTGTAGTACCTGCCGAGGGGTTATTCTGAAGGCAATTTATTGCGACCCAGGCAGTTCTAAGTTGAGATTTCAGTTCTGTAAGGGAGACTGTGAAAAAATGAGTTTGCTGCAAGAGTGAGTCTGCAAACAGAACCGTTCCTGTGTGATATATTATAACCGCTCTTTGGCTACCACTTCTAGTAACCGTTGGGCGCCACTTCTTGTGACCGTCCCCTTTCTAACTTTGTTTTTTTTTATTTAATTATTTGTCCGCTTCAGTAAAACACTTGACTCATTTATTTCCCCGCTTCGGTAGAACACTTGACTCTTCTCAGGATTGTGTCACGGTAATAACTCGGGCAACGGTGAGACTACACATGTAAAGCTAGTCCACTGATACAAATCCAAGACACTTTTTTCTGCTTAATCTCAAATTGTTTATTTCAGAAGCAAACACTATATCTTTATTAGCAAGTACGGAGTAATGTGCCCTTTTTATTATTACCAAATATTAATCGAACTAAATAAAAACTGTTAAATTTAAATATACTTAGTGAGTGCAGCTCAATGACGTCTGCCTCTGATGAATTCTAAATTCCAAGATCTTCTGCCCACTCTATCCTGAGGAAGCGTCACTTCTTCCACTGTATAGGATTTGAACCGACGACCTTTCTGCCAGACAATAATAGTTTCTTAATGGTTGATTTTAACTGCCAATTCATCATACCATCAGTACTAGACAATCGCATTACTAGCTTTTAGAATTAAGAGATCCAAAGATATTGAACCCGGAACCCTACATGTGAATGCGGTTATTTCTTGGTATATGGTCTAAATACACCCTTCCGAAGACACATTTATTACAGCTACCCTATTAGCAAAACATAATTTACATTTTCGGCAAACTACAGACATGCTTTTTCGTAATGGGCCATGTCTCATTTGCGTTCACCCAAGCTGCAGGTAACAAAACAAGGCAGTTGTTCCTGTCTAAATGCGAATAGCAAGTCATAACTTCTTAATGGATGAGTGTCCCTTATAAATCCGTCACTCAATTGAAATGACTAAAGGGGATCATAGCGTCCATTAAAGAGTTTAAAAAGCTTTGGACTGTCACAATATGGAGTGTGTAATTCCGTGAGACGGTTACAGCTCCTGTGCTAAATTCTGTTGCCAGTAAACGGGTAGTGGATACTGCAATAAACTGAAGAAAAAAAAACAATAGTTTGCGTGTGTCAGTGATCTTTAAAGTGTAGTCACGAGTCACGAATTACGAGTGTGGAAGTGGTCACTAAATCCGTTCATCAGTCCGAAACCCTCCCATAGTGACGTACATAAATAGTGACGTCATATTATTCCTTTAATTACATACGTGCTGAGTATATCAAGCTGCAGACCGCCAAACGACAAGACGAATATTTTAAATACGAAATGCTTATATTCTCACAGGAAGCTTATTGTTTGGTATGATAGAACAATTGAGAATTCAAATGCTGGCTACGTCTTCTTAAAGAGGTTTCCGCGGCAACGAATATACACGCAAGGGAAGAAAATTCTTTGGTATTAATGAAAAAAAACGTCATTTTAAAATGTATTTCTGCTACAACGAATACAAATAAGAGCGCAAATGCATTATTGGGTGGAGAGGATGTGAACTTCTTGGGAAATAACATTGTGTTTCTATGCAATCACTCAGCGACGCTGTGAACGGGGCAGTCGTTGAGAAGAATAATCATTCTTTATACAGTCTTTAAACGATGTTGGGAATTGATCCCTCGTTAGTCTGTGGAAAGTAAAGTTTTTATACATTCGTTTCCTGAAGTGGCATGGCGTCAAACACGAATTACAAATATTAACATGCTTTTCATAAATAATTTACATAAAGACGACGAGAATTTCTCAGATTGTAGAACAGTATAATTAAGCAATCTGTAGCTCAGCACACAGAAGGTGAAACGTCAAAATTCTTATTATGCAAGATATTAAAATATTATTTCCATATGACGTTGTGAGTGGAACAGAAATAACACGGGTACCATGTATAATATTCAGGCGTGTCCACCCATGCATTGCTTATAAACGGACACCATACTAGTTCACATTCGTCGTGTGATATATTTTAACCGGTCTGTTGCCAAGAACTGGACACCCTTCAATTTTTGGATGTTCGTCGGTTGGAATATGTTTACGTATTCGTCTCCTAGAAACGACCAAATCTGTCACAATGTCATAATTATCTTAGAGGAGTACATAAGCGCAGAGTGTATATATAAAGATATTATTTTTTAGGGGAAAGTGCATCGTGTTTCGCAAATGTCGAAGGGAAATACGTTAACTATTTTTTTACATGAGGCCTAAATTCAAAAATAGAGATATCACTATGCCTGTTAAATGATCATTGCACGTAAATCCTTTCACATTTTCGAACCCTGTCTATCCTCACACTCAAAAATTATTACGCTATATTTTACATTTCATTATGTGGCGAGTGCCCTAGAAGTCGGGATGATAACTCGAAATAGATTTTATGTATTCTTTTTTACATAAGTGCTTAGTGAGTCGTCCACCAGACCGTCAAAGGTAAAGACGAAAAATATAAATGTGAAATATTTATATGAAAATAGAGAGTATAGAATTAAAATGCTAGGAAATATTTGGAAAACTTTTCCACGACAATGAATACGTAGACAAGGGAAGACATATTATTAGGAGTTTGGTGCATTTCACTCAGGTTCTAATATATTTTCCACAACACGTTGCAAAATATAATAAACATGAGAACGGTACAGTTCGCGACGCTGAAACTTTCACCACTCATTCTCCATTCACCACCACTACGCCGTTACTTATTTCTTCGTAATGCTTCTTGTTTTCTCAGGTTCTCCATGTCTTATCTGGTGGCCAAGTCGCCAAATTATATCCTTCACATTCTAATGCCTGTTCGGAACTTACTGTTTAGTGGGATTCACTCCTACGAGTATTCCTAGATATCTGTGGCTACAAATTGGAGAAGAGGGTAATCTTGACACTCAGACCCTTCTCCACAAAGAACAAGGCAGAGGACAGGAAACTAGAATGGAAACATTAACTACACAGGCCAAGCGAAGTAAAGAAAGTAGTAAGAACCTTCCGTCATACTGGGATCAATCTTACGATCGTTGAAGTTACAACGCTGCCGTTATAATGTAAGGTATGGAAGGTAGGTTAATTATTTTTTTCTTTATATCCTTATACCCCTTCTCGCTTTCGTACATACTCAATGTCTGGTCTGCTCACCACGCTGCACAAATAGACCCTGTTGATTCTAAGGATATTTCAAAAGAAAGTGCATTTCCAGCTTTCAGAACCATTCGCAAGTTTTTGTGGCTATGAGATCCACTACATGACTGAAAGCGTGCTAAATAATGAACAAGGCAGGAACTTACAAATGATAATGGGAATGTTCGCAATACAGTTGCAGGTAAAGCTTGCATAGCATAAAGGGCTTATGTTTCAGGCGGACACAATCATGAGAGTTAAAGCAAGCAAGATGTCGTTACGAAGTAATGTATGAAATCTGCGCTATTTTCTTTGAATGCCCTACGCAGCTTCTTTCATTTTAGGCACTGTATATATATTATATCGCCACTATGTTTACAGAGCATATGCCCTCCTTTCTGTGCTTCTTAACGTATCGTTTTAGCACGTTTCACACTTCCATACGCATTTGTGGCTAGAAGTCAGCAAAAACAGAATAAATGCAGCAACGCAAATATTCCCAGCGCAGAACACACCGAGGAATAGGAGAATGACAGTGAAAACCGATCATAACACGGAGCATTTCGAAGAATTATGCTCGTTGAAGCGACGACGTTGCCGTTACAACTTGCGCTGCCGAATATGGTAATATCAAGTTTTATTATTTCCTCACGAATATACTTGTTGAATTACGTAATCTGTGCTTCAGAATCCGCTTTATCTCACGCATGTAAAAGTACTTCACTTCAGCATGTTCCGAAAGCATTCATAGGTATTTGTCACACGTGGGAGAATAACATAATATTTACAAGTGAAGCC
>NW_019731328.1:0-585 GCF_002891405.2 Cryptotermes secundus | reverse complement strand
TCCAGTGGCCAACCCAAATGGTACCCTAGTGTACTCGTACAAATTGCAGTAGGTGGCGAACGCAGTCAGAGGTTTCGACCGGTCAGTTAATCCAATCTGGTGATACGCCAAATTGAGGTCAAGCGACATAAACACTTTGGCTGTCTTAGACGATTGAAAACATGAATGGATGTCAGGCAATGGGACCAATTCAATTTTTATCTTCTTGTTAAGAGCCCAATAATCAATAACCGGACAAAACGCATCTTGCCCTTTAGGCACCAAGAATATAGGGCTGGAGTAAGGGGAAGTGGAAGGTTGTATAATGCCTTCATCAAGCATAAGACGAATATGCTGTCGCAATATCTCCATTTTTGGGGGCATGAGCCGGTAGGGGGGATTCCTTGATGGGATGGATCATATAATGCCTTCAACAAGCATAAGACGAATATGCCTTCACAATATCTCCATTTTTGGGGGCATCAGCCGGTAGGGAGGATTCCTTGACGGGATGGATCAAGCAACTCAATGTCATATTGCAAGAGTGTAGCGAGCCCCAACCTTGGGGTTAAGACGTCAGGAAAGTTGTCAATGAGGGAGCGCAGG
>NW_019731327.1:380-472 GCF_002891405.2 Cryptotermes secundus | reverse complement strand
AAGTTACTGGGAGAAGGTGGTTTGAAAACACTGACAAAACTAATAGACATCATATATGAAACTGGGGAGTGGCCCAAGGACTTTACAGAAGT
>NW_019731327.1:0-335 GCF_002891405.2 Cryptotermes secundus | reverse complement strand
TCGCACAATAAGCCTTATTTCACATAGAGCAAAGATAATAGCAAAGATACTTAAAAGAAGAATTGAAAGGAAAATAGAGGATATACTTGGAGAGGATCAGTTTGGATTTAGAAGAGGAAAAGGAACCAGGGATGCAATTGGGATTAGAATTATAGCAGAACGAACTTTTGAGATAGATGAAGAACTGTGTGCTTGCTTTATAGGCTGGCATTTGACCGTGTAAATTGGACCAAATTAATGCAGATCCTAAAGAAAACAGGTATTGATTGGCGTGAAAGACGATTGATTAATAAATTGTACAAGGATCAGAAAGTTAGAGTGCAACTGGACAGAGG
>NW_019731326.1:0-202 GCF_002891405.2 Cryptotermes secundus | reverse complement strand
GATACCCCTACCATGACTGCTACCCAGCACTAGAATCTTATGCTTAGGCTTAGCCTCTGACACAGGCTGATCTATAGCGTCACCATCAGTCTGAGGCCCTAGCATAGCTAGAGGTTCAAATCGGTTGGTTAAAGCAAACTTAACATTTAGTGAAAATGGAACTTTTTTAAGTTTTCTTCGGGAGTTGGACACAGTCCTAAAT
>NW_019731325.1:0-544 GCF_002891405.2 Cryptotermes secundus | reverse complement strand
ATATTATTTATATTAATTGAAATCGAGAAATAATTTTTGTTTGATGTTATTTGAAATAGGTTGAAGAAGGTCAAAATTAGTTTAGGATTTCTTAATAATATCATGAAATCCCTCAAAATTAGATTAAAATGAAGTAATACTTCATGGGCGTGAGTTCGTATCCCACTTCTGACACCAATGTAACGTGTTTACGTTACTGATCCCACTTCTGACACCAATGTAACGTGTTTACGTTACTGAATACGCCGTAGAGATCGTTAACTGGTTTATTGAACAATCTACAACTAACGGCTATAATTAATGATCACGANAAGAAGAAATCTTCAACAATTTCAACAGTATTCCGTTTAATCAGAAGAAATCCCTGCCATATTGTGTGTAAATCCTTATATTAACTTGAAAACGTCAAAGAATTTTCGGAAAAAATTTCCATAAAATATGTCGATTTCTTCAAAATTGGTTTAAATTATCTCGAAACCCCTTAAAATTTGATTAAAATCAATTTATAATCTAATATATTAAAAAAAATTAATAGAATTCCATA
>NW_019731324.1:0-2836 GCF_002891405.2 Cryptotermes secundus | reverse complement strand
CAGCTTGATAGGATTGCGTTGCTACCTTGCTAGCTTGGCGTTGCTCGCTTGCTAGCTTTGCTTTGCTAAATAGCCGGCTTTGCGTTGGTACCTTGCTAGCTTGCTAGCTATGCGTTGCTAGTTAGCTAGCTTTGCGATGTTAGCTTGCTAGATTTGCGTGGCTAGCTTGCTAGCTATGCGTTGCTAGTTAGCTAGCTTTGCGATGTTAGCTTGCTAGATTTGCGTGGCTAGCTTGCTAGCTATGCGTTGCTAGTTAGCTAGCTTTGCGATGTTAGCTTGCTAGATTTGCGTGGCTAGCGTGCTAGCTTTGCGTTGCTAGCTTGCCAGCTTTGCGATGATAGCTTGCATGCTTTCCGTTTCTAGATTGCCATTTTTGCGTTGTTAGCTCTCCAGCTATGCTTTTTCTAGTTTGCCAGCTTTGCGTTGCAAGCTTGACAGCATTGCGTTGCTAGCTTGCTAGCTTTCCGTAGGTAGCTTGCTAGATATGCGTTGCTTGCTTGCTAGATATTCGTCGCTAACTTGCTACCTTTGCTTTGCTGGCCTGCTATCTTTGCTTCGCTAGCTTGCTAACTTTGCATTTTTGGCTGGGTAACCTTGCGTTGTTAACTTCCTAGTTTTCCGTTGCTAGCTTAATAGATATGCTTTGTTAGCTTGCCTGTGTGAGTTGCTAGCTTGATAGCTTAGCGTTGCTAGGTTGCCAGTTTGCTTTGCTAAGTTGCCATCATTGCTTTTCTTGCTTGCCAGCTTTGCTTTAATATCTTGCTAGATTTGCGTGGCTAGCTTGCTAGCTTTGCGTTGCTACCTTGCTAGTGTGCGTTGCCAGCTGGATAGATTAGCGTTGCTACCTTGCTTGCTTCTCGTTGCTAACTTCCTGCCTACCGTTGCGTTGCTAGGTAGTTAGCTTTTCGTTGTTAGCTTGCTAGATATACGTTGCTAGATTACCAGCTTAGCGTTGCTAGCTTGCCATCATTGCTTTTCTAATTTGCCAGCTTTGCTTTAATAGCTTGCTTCGTGTTGATTGCTTGTTAGCTTTGCTTTGCTTGCTTGCTTGCTTTTCGATTTTTGCTTGCTAGCTTTGCGTTGTAAGCTTGCTAGATTTGCGTGGCTAGCTTGCTATATTTGCTTTGCTATCTTGCTGGCTTTGCGTTGCTAGCTTGCTAGATTTGCGTTTCTAGCTTGGTAGCCTTGAGTTGCTAACTTGCTAATGTAAGTTGACAGCTTGATAGTTTTGTGTTGCTACCTTGCTAGACTGGCGTTGCTAGCTTGCTACCTTTGGGTTGCTAAATAGCTAGCTTTGCGTTGCTAGCTTGCTAGATATGAGTTGCTAGCTTGCCAGCTTATCGTTGCTAGCTTGCCAAATTTGCCTTGCAATCTTGCTAGCTTTGCGTTAATAGCTTGCTAGATTTGCGTGGCAGACATACTACCTTTGCGTTTCTACCTTGCTAGGTTTCCGTTGCTAGATTGCTAGCTTTTAGTTGCTAGCTTGCTACCTTTGCTTGGCTTGCTTGCTTTGCGTTTCTTGCTTGCTAGAGTTGCGTTGCTAGCTTGCTAGGTATGTGTGGCTAGCTTACTACTTATGCGTTGCTAGCTTGCTAGCTTTGCGTTGCTAGCTTGCTAGCTTTGCGTTGCTTGCTTGCTTGCTTTTCGTTTCTTGCTTGCTAGCTTTGCGCTGTTTGTTTGGTAGGTATGCGTGACTAGCTTGCTAGCTGTTCGTTACCCTCTTGCTAGCTTTGCGGTGCTAGCTTGGTAGATATTCGTTGCTAGCTTGCTAGCTTTGGGATGCCAGCTTGCTAGCTTTGATTGGCTATCTTGCTAGATTGCTAGATATGCGTTGGTAACTTGCTAGCTTTGCGTTATAAACTTGCTAGCTTTGCGTTGCTAGCTTGCTTGCTTATCGTTGCTAGCTTAGTAGCCTTGCGTTGCTAGCTTGTTAGCTTTGCGTTGCTAGCTTGCTATCTTTGCGATGCTAGCTTGCTAGCTTAGCGTTGCTAGCTTGCAAGCTTTGATTGGCTAGCTTGATAGTTTACTAGATTTGTGTTGCTAACATGCTAGCTTTGCGTTATCATCTTGCTAGCTTTGCGTTGCTAGCTTGCTAACTTCTCGTTGCTAGCTTGGTTGCTTTGCGTTGCTAGCTTGTTAGCTTTGAGTTGCTAGCTTGCTATGTTTGCGATGCAACTTGCTATCTTTGCGTTGATAGCTTTTTGCTTCCCGTTGCTAGCTTGTTAGGTGTGCGTTGCTAGCTTCCTAACTTTGCATTGCTTGCTTGCTAGCTTTGCGTTGCTTGCTTGCTACCTTATCGTTGATAGCTTGCCAGTTTTGAGTTGCTATTTTGCCAGCTGTGAGTTGCTTGCTTTCCAGCTGTGCGTTGCTTGCTTGCAGCTTTGCGATGCTAGCTTTCCAGCTTTGCTCTGCTAGATTGCAAGCTTTGCGTTGCTTGCTTGCTAGCTTTGTGTGGGTAGCTTGCATGATTTGCGTGGCTAGCTTTCTAGATTTGCTTTACTACCTTGTTAGCTTTCTATTGCTAGCTTGGTTCCTTTGCGTTGCTTGCTAGCTTTGCGTTTCTTGCTTGCTAGCTTTACGTTGCAAGCTTGCTAGATTTGCTTGGCTACCTTGCTAGCTATGTGTTGCTAGCCTGCAAGCTTTGCTTTGCTAGCTTGCTAACTTTGCGTTGCTTGCTTGCTTGTTTTCGTTTCTTGCTTGCTAGTTTTGCGTTCTTACCTTGCTAGATATGTGTTGCTATCTAGCTAGCTTTGCGTTGATAGCTTGATAGGTTTGTATTACTACATTCTAACTTAGCGGTCCTAGCTTGCTAGCTATGTGTTGCTAGCTAGGTATC
>NW_019731323.1:8530-12104 GCF_002891405.2 Cryptotermes secundus | reverse complement strand
TGCTAGCTTGCCAGCTGTGCGTTGCTAGCATGCTAGATTTGCGCTTGTAGCTTGCTAGCTTCGCGTTCCTTGCTTGCTAGCTTTGCTTTGCCAGCTTGCTAGCTTTGCGTTGCTAGTATGGTATCTTGCTTGATTTGCCTTGCTTGCTTGCTTTGCGATTCTTGCTTGCTTGCCTTGCGTTCATAGCCTGCTAATTTTGCGTTGCTAGCTGGCCAGAAATGTGTTTCTATCTTGCCAGCTGTGCGTTGCTAGCTTGCCACCTGTGCTTTGCTAGCTAGCCAGCTTTGGGTTGCTAGCTTGGTAGCTTTGCACTGGTAGGTTGCTAGCTTAGCATTGCTATCTTGCTAACTTTGCTTTGCTAACTTCCTAGCTTTGCATTCCTATCTTGCTAGTTTTGCGTTGATAGCATGCTAGCTTTGCGATGCTAGCTTGCTAGACTTGCGTTGCTAGCTTGCTAATTTTGCGTTGCTAGCTTGATAGCTTTGCGTTGCTATCTTACTAGATTTGCAATGCTGGATAGCTAGCTTTGGATTGCTAGCTTGCTAGCCTTGCGTTTCTAGATTGTTAGCTTGCTAGATTTGCGTTGCAAGGTTGATACTTTGAGTTTCTAGCTTGCTAGCTTTACGTTGCTAGCTTGTTAGTTTGATAAATTTGCGTTGCTAACTTGCTAGAATTGCGTTGCGTTCCTTCAAGTTTTGCGAAGCATGCTTGCTTGCATTGCGTTTCTTGCTGGCTAGCTTTCTTTGATAGATTCCTAGCCTTGCGTTACTAAATTGCTAGCTTTGCCTTTCTAGGTTGGTAGCTTTGCGTTGCTAACTTGCTAGCTTTGCCAGATATGCGTTGCTAACTTAATAGATTTGCGTTGCTATCTTGCTCGATTTGCGTTGCTAGCTTGCTAGCTTTGCATTGCTAACTTGCTAGGTTTGCGTTGCTAGCATGGTAGCATAGCTATGGTAGGTTGCTAGCTTTGCGTTGGTAGCTTGTTATTTTTGCTTTGCTAGCTTGCTAGCTTTGCTTTGCTAGCTTGCTTCTTTGCGTATCTAGCTTGCTAGATATGCGTTGCAAGCTTGCTAGCTTTGCGTTGCTAACTTACCAGCTTTGCGTTGCTAGCTTGTTAGATTTTTAGATATGCGTTGGTTGCTTGCTAGCTTTGGATTGCTAGCTTGCTAGCTTGCTAGATATGCGTTGTTAGTTTGCTAGCCTTGCTTTGCTAGCTTGCTAGCTTTGATTTGCTAGCTTGCTAGCTTTGCGTTGCTAGCTTGCCATTTTTGCGTTGCTGGCTTACCAGATTTTCGTTACTAGCTTGCTAGGTTTTGCTTGGTTAGCTTGCCAGTTTTGCGTTTCTATCTTGCTATCTTTGCGTTGCTAGCTCGCTAGCATTGCGTTGCTAGCTTAATAGCTTTGCGTTGCTAGCTTGCTAGCTTCCAATTACTGGGTTGCAAGCTTTGCTTGCTAACTTGATAGCTTTGATTTGCTATCTTGCCAGATTTGGGTTTCTTGCTTGCTTGCTTTCTTTGCGTTTCTTGATTGATAGATTTGCGTTGCTAACTTGCCTGTTTGCGTTGCTAACTTGCCAGCTTTGCGTTTCTAGCTTGCTAGATTTGCGTTTCAACTTGCTGGCTTTTCGTTGCTACCTTACTAGCTTTCCGTTGCTAGCTTGCTAGCTTTGAGTTGCTAGCTTTGTGTTGCTAGCTTGCTAGCTTTGCGTTCCCTGCTTGCTTGCTTGCTTTTAGCTTGGCGTTCCTAGCTTGCTATCATTGGTTGCTAGCTTGCTAGATATGCGTAGATAGCTTGCCAGCTTTGCGTTACTAGCTTTCCAGCTATGCGTTTCTAGCTTGCCAACATGGCGTTGATATCTTGCTAGCTTTGCGTTGCTAGCTTGCTAGATTTGTGTTGCTATCTTTCTAATTTTGCGTTGCTAGCTTGGTAGCTTTGCGTTGTTATATTGCAAGCATTGCGATCTAGATTGCATACTTTGCGTTTCTAGCTTGCAATTTTTGCTTTGCTAGCTTGTTACCTTTCCGTTGCTAGTTTGCTAGCTTTCCGTTGCTATCTTGCTAGCATGTTAGATTTGCGTTGCTACCTTGCTAGCTTTGGTTGCTAGCTTGCTAGATTTCCGTTCCTAGCTTGCTAACTTACGAGATTTTCATTGCTACCTTGCTATATATGCGTTGCTTGCTTGCCAGGTTTGCGTTGCTAGCTTGCACATTTTGCGTTGCTGGCTTGCTATTTTCCGTTGCAAGCTTTCTAGCTTGCTAGATATGCGTTGCTAGCTTGCTAGCTTTGAGTTGCTAGCTTGCTATTTTTACGTTGCTAGCTTCCTAGATTTACTTTGCTAGCTTGCCAGCTTTGCGTTGCTTGCTTGCTAGCTTTTCATTGCTAGCTTGCTATCTTTGCGTTGATATCTTGATAGATATGCGTTGCTAGCTTTCCAGCCTTGCTTTGCTATCTTGCCAGGTTTGCGTTCCTAGGTTGCTAGCTTTGCATTGCTAGCTTCCAAACTTTCGGTGTCTATGTTGCTAACTTACTAGATATGAGTTGCTACCTTGCTAGCTTTGCGTTGCTTGCTTGCCACCTTTGAGTTGCTATCTTGCTAGTCTTCGTTGCTAGCTTTCTAGCTTGCTGGATAAGCGTTGCTTGCTTGCTAGCTTTGTTTCAAGCTAGCTTGCAAGCTTTGTGTTACTAGCTTGCTATTTTTCCGTTGCTAGCTTCCTAGCTTTGCTTTGCTAACTTGCTAGCTTTGCGTAGCTAAATTGCTAGCTTTTCGTTTCTACCTTAGTAGCTTTGCGTAGCTAACTTGCTAGATTTTTTTGGTATATTGCTAACTTTTCGTTGCTAGCTTGCTAGCTTTTCGTTGCTGAGCTTGCTAGATTGCTACATTTGCGTTGCTATCTTGATAGCTTTGCGTTGCTATCTTGCTGGCTTTGCGTTGCTAGCTTGCTAACTTTGCGTTTCTAGCTTGCTCGCTTTGCGTTGCTAGCTTGATAGATATGCGTTGGTAGCTTGCTAGCTTTGGGTTGCAAGCTTGCCAAATTTGCTTTGTTAGATTGCTAGCTTTCCGTTGCTAGGTTGCTATCTTGCTAAATTTACGTTGCTAGCTTTGCGTTGCTAGATTGCTAGCTTTGCGTTGCTAGCTTGCTAGCTTTTATTTGCTAGCTTGCTATCTTTGCGTTACTAGCTTGCCATCTTTGCGTTGCTAGATTACCAGCTTTGCGTTCCTAACTTGCAATGTTTGCTTTGGTAGTATAACCGCACAATGCAAAGGACTGCCATGTTTTGTTCACGTGTGTCGGTACTTGTCTCTACATCAAAGCAGAGGCAATACCTCACACCACACTCCAACCAACGGGAAATGAACCCTTTCGCAGGTGAACGACCATACCATAGAGCCCGAAGGGACTTTGGGAAACGGTGGATCGGTCGGAGAGAATGCTAGCTGTTCTTGCCGACCGGCCCCTTGCAATTCCAGTAGTGAGAGTAGTTTGAATGTTTGTAGAATGCATGCGACTTCAGAGACTGTCACTTTGTCTAGCTTCCTGAACAATTCGGAGCTGCCCCTTCCACTATTTGACGA
>NW_019731323.1:0-4773 GCF_002891405.2 Cryptotermes secundus | reverse complement strand
CAAAGGAAGGAAGGAAGGAAGTTAAAGAGTAGCGACCCACCGGTGTGGCTAGAGGTTACACAGAGGGGGACGGTAAGAGTAGCTTGCTAGCTTTGTCTTTATATCTTGCTATCTTTGTGTTGCTAGCTTGCTAGCTTTGCGTTTCTAGCATAATAGCTTTGCGTTGCTAGCTTGCTAGCTTATTGTTAATAGGTTGCTAGCTTTGCTTTGCTAACTTGATAGCTTTGCTTTGCTATCTTGCTAGATTTGCGTTGCTTGCTTGCTTGCTTTCTTTGCGTTTCTTGATTGCTAGTTTTGCGTTTCTAGCTTGCTAGCTTTGCGTTGCTACCTTGGTAGCTTTCTGTTGATGGCTTGCTAGCTTTGAGTTGCAAGCTTGTTAGCTTTGCTTTGCATGCTTGCTTTCTTGCTTTGCGTTTCTTGCTTCCTAGCTTTGCGTTGCTACCTTGCTAGCGTGGGGTTGCTAGCTTGCTAGCTTTGCGTTGCTAGCTTGCTCGATTGCTAGATTTGCGTTGTTAACTTGCTAGCAATCGTTGCTATCTTGCTGGCTTTGCGTTGCTAGCTTACTAGGTTTTCGTTGCTAGCTTGCTAGCTTTGCGTTTCTAGCTTGCTATCTTTGCGTTGCTAGCTTGCTAGCTTCCAGTTGCTAGGTTGCAATTTTTGCCTTGCTAGCTTGATAGCTTTGCTGGGCTATCGTGCTTGATTTGCGTTTATTGCTTGCTTCATTTGCGTTGCTAGCCCTGCAAGCTTTGCGTTGCTAGGTTTGCAAGCTTTGCGTTGCTAGCTTGCTAGCTTTGCGTTCCTAACTTGCTAGCTTTAAATTTCTAGCTTGGTAGCTTTGCGTTTCTAGCTTGCTAGCTTTGTCTTGCTAACTTGCTGGTTTGCCATTGCTAGCTTGCTAGATTTGCGTTGCTATCTTTCTAGCTTTGCGTTGCTCGCTTGCTAGCTCTGTGTTACTAGCTGGTTAGATTGCTAGATTTGTGTTGCTAGCTAGATAAGTTTTGCGTTGCTATTTTACAACAATTGCGTTGCTAGCTTGCTAGCTTTGGGTTGCTATCTTGCTAGCTTTGCGTTGCTAACTCCCTAGCTTTGCGTTGCTAGCTTCCTAGCTTTGCGTTGCTTCCTTTCTAGCTTTTCTAGAATTGCGTTGCTAGGTTGCTAACTTTGCGTTTCTAGCTTGCTAGCTAATTGTTGCTTGATTGCTAGCTTTGCTTTGCAAGTTTCCTAGCTTTGTGTTGCTAAATTGGTAGCTTTGCGTTGCTAGCTTCCTATCTTTGCGTTGCTAGCTTGCTACATATTTGTTGCTAGCTTGACAGATTTGAGTTGCGTAGCTTGATACGTTGCGTTGCTAGCTTGCTAGATTGCTAGATATGCGTTGGTAACTTGCAAGCTTTGCGTTGCTAGATTGCTAGCTTTAATTTGTTAGCTTGCTACCTTTAATTTGCTAGCTTGCTAGCTTGCCATCTTTGCGTTGCTAGCTTACCAGCTTTGCGTTTCTAGCTTGCTAGGTTTGCGTTGGTAGCTTGCTAGTTTTGCGTATCTATCTTGCTATTTTTGCGTTGCTAGCTTGCTAGATTTGCGGTGTTAGCTTAAAAGCTTTGCTTTTCTAGCTTGCTAGCTTCCAGTTGCTAGCTTGCTAGCTTCCATTTGCTAGCTTGCTAGCTTAGCTTTGCTAGTTTGATTGCTTTGCTTTGCTATTTTCTACATTTGCGTTGCTTCCTTGCTTGCTTTCTTTGCGTTTTTGATTGCTAGATATGCGTTGCTAGCCTGCTAGCTTTGCGTTGCTAGCATGCTAACTTACTACCTCTGCGTTGCTAGCTTGCTAGTTTTGCTTTGCTAGCTTCCAAGATTGCCGTTGCTAGCTTGTTAGCTTTGCGTTGCTATCTTGCTTGCTTGTTTTGCTAGCTTGCTAGCTCTGCGTTGCTATCTTGCTAGATTGCTAGATTTGCGTTGCTAGCTTGATAGATTTGCGTAGCTATCTTACTAGATTTGCGATGCTAGCTTGCTAGATTTGGGTTGAGAACTTGCTAGCATTTCGTTGCTACTCCCTAGTTTTGCGTTGCTAGCTTGCTAGATTTGCGTTGCTAGATTGCTAGCTTGCTAGATTTTCGTTTCTAGGTTGCTAAATTTGCGTTTCTAGCTTGCTAGCTTTGCGTTGCTAGATTGTTAGCTTGGTAACTTTGCGTGGCTAGCTTGCAAGCATTGCGATCAAGCTTGTTAGGTTTGCGTTGCTATCTTGCTATCTTTGCGTTGCAAGTTTGCTAGCTTTGCGTTGCTAACTTCGGTTGCTTTGCGTTGCTAGCTTCCTATCTTTGCGTTGCTACCTTGTTAGATATTCGTTGTTAGCTTGACAGTTTTGAGTTGCTAACTTGCCAACTTTGTTTTGCTAGCTTGCTAACTTTGCGTTGCTAATTTGCTAGATTGCTAGATATGCGTTGCTAGCTTGCAAGCTTTGCGTTTCTAGGTTGCAAACTTTGCGTTGCTGGCTTGCTAACTTGCTAGATATACGTTGCAAGCTCTCTTGCTTTGCGTTGCTAGCTTGCTAGCTTTAATTTGCTAGCTTGCTAGCTTGCCTTCTTTGCGTTGCTAACTTACCAGCTTTGCGTTGGTAGCTTACTAGTTTTGCGTTGGTAGCTTGCTAGTTTTGCGTTGGTAGCTTGCTAATTTTGCGTATCTATCTTGCTAAGTTTGTGTTGCCTACTTGCTAATTTTGTTGTATTAGCTTAAAAGCTTTGTTTTGCTAGCTTTGTAGCTTCCAGTTGCTAGCTTGTTACCTTCCTAACTTTGCGTTGCTAATTTCGCTTTGCTAGCATGCTAGCTTCGCTTTGCTAGCTTGTTTGCTTTGCTTTGCTATTTTGCAAGATATCCATTGCTTCCTTGCTTGCTTTCTTGCGTTTTTGATTGCTATGCTTGCGTTGCTAGCTTGCTAGCTTTGCGTTGCTAGCATGCGAACTTGCTACCTCTGCGTTGCTAGCTTGCTTGTCTTGCTTTGCTAGCTTGCCAGATTGCCGTTGCTAGCTTCCTAGCTTTGCGTTGCTACTTTGCTTCATTGCTTTGCTAGCTTGCTAGCTCTGCGTTGCTATCTTGCTAGATTGCTAGATTTGCGTTGCTAGCTTGATAGCTTTGCGTTGCTATATTACTAGATTTGCGTTGCTAGATATCTAGCTTTGGATTGCTATCTTGCTAGCTTTGCGTTGCTAGATTGCTAGCTTTGCGTTGCTAGATTATTAGCTTGCTAGACTTGCGTTGCTAGGTTGCTAACTTTGCGTTTATAGCTTGCTAGCTTTACGTTGCTAGATTGTTAGTTTGATAAATTTGCGTTGCTAACTTGCTAGAATTGCGTTGCGTGCTTTCAAGTTTTGCGAAGCATGCTTGCTTGCATTGCGTTTCTTGCTGGCTAGCTTTCTTTGATAGATTCCTAGCCTTGCGTTACTAAATTGCTAGCTTTGCCTTTCTAGGTTGGTAGCTTTGCGTTGCTAACTTGCTAGCTTTGCCAGATTTGCGTTGCTAGCTTGATAGATTTGCGTTGCTATCTTGCTCGATTTGCGTTGCTAGCTTGCTAGCTTTGCATTGCTAACTTGCTAGGTTTGCGTTGCTAGCATGGTAGCTTAGCTATTCTAGGTTGCTATCTTTGCGTTGCTAGCTTGTTATGTTTGCTTTTCTAGCTTGCTAGCTTTGCTTTGCTAGCTTGCTACTTTTGCGTTGCTAGCTTGCTAGATATGCGTTGCCAGCTTGCTAGCTTTGCGTTGCTAACTTACCAGCTTTCCGTTGCCAGCTTGTTAGATTTTTAAATATGCGTTGTTTGCTTGCTAGCTTTGAATTGCTAGCTTGCTAGCTTGCTAGATATGCGTTGCTAGTTAGCTAGCCTTGCTTTATAGCTTGCTAGCTTTGAATTGCTAGCTTGCTAGCTTGCTAGCTTGCTAGCTTGCTAGCTTGCTAGCTTGCTAGCTTGCTAGCTTGCTAGCTTGCTAGCTTGCTAGCTTGCTAGCTTGCTAGCTTGCTAGCTTGCTAGCTTGCTAGCTTGCTAGCTTGCTAGCTTGCTAGCTTGCTAGCTTGCTAGCTTGCTAGCTTGCTAGCTTGCTAGCTTGCTAGCTTGCTAGCTTGCTAGCTTGCTAGCTTGCTAGCTTCCAATTACTGGGTTGCTAGCTTTGCTTGCTAACTTGATAGCTTTGATTTGATATCTTACTAGATTTGCGTTGCTTGCTTGCTTGATTTCTTTGCGTTTCTTGATTGATAGATTTGCGTTGCTAACTTGCCAGTTTGCGTTGCTAGCTTGCCATCTTTGCGTTTCTAGCTTTCTAGCTCTGCGTTGCTACCTTGGTAGCTTTCTGTTGATAGCTTGCTAGCTAGGAGGTGCAAGCTTGCTTGCTTGCTTTGCGTTTCTTGCTTCCTAGTTTTGCGTTGCAAATTTGGTAGCTTTACGTTTCTAGCTTGCTTGCTTTCCGTTCCTAGCTTGCTAGATTTGCGTTGCTAGCTTGTTTGCTTTGCCATGCTAGCTTGCTAATATTGCGTTGCTAGCTTGCTAGCTTTGCGATGGTAGCTTACTAGTTTTGCGTTGCAAATTTGGTAGCTTTACGTTTCTAGCTTGCTTGCTTTCCGTTCCTAGCTTGCTAGATTTGCGTTGCTAGCTTGTTTGCTTTGCCATGCTAGCTTGCTAATATTGCGTTGCTAGCTTGCTAGCTTCGAGTTGTTAGCTTGCTATCTTTGAGTTGCTAGTTTGCAATATATGCATTGATAGCTTGCCATTTTAGCGTTGCTAGCATTCCAGCTATGCGT
>NW_019731322.1:5653-7070 GCF_002891405.2 Cryptotermes secundus | reverse complement strand
AACCTGCTTAGGATTTATAGAATGTAAATAAATTCAATTCAATTACTAAGAAATGTGGAGACACAACTATCATGATGCACTACACCGTCCGCCATAACTTCACGTAGTGAAGTGCTTCAAAAAGTGATTTTGAGTGAAATGCATCACAATAGTGTTTTTTTCTGTTGGTTTCTTATTCCCGAATTGTTGAGTATAAGTATTAAAATTATTAGTCAGATAATCCGTTATCGTTGGTGATATACAAATGAAGTGCACAGGAATTTGAGATCTTAACTCCTGACAGTCGAATCTGTACAGTGAGTCACCCTAAAAGAATTTGTTCTAATTGTGGTTTTGAAGTTTCATTAATAGCGTCTAGCAAATAAGGAATATATTAATAATGATGTCTGGTACAAATAGCCTTCCTGGTTAATGTGGAGGTTGTTGTAGTCTGGTCACTAGTGGGCTAATTTGTACAGACTGATGGTACTGTTTCTATTTAAACTGCAAGTACTACACCCAGTACACCAGACAGGAGCAGGCCATGGTATTGTATCATGTGAAGCAACAGGAGGAGAGAATCAGGCACTTGGAAAAAGAATGAAAGGCAGCTAGAGAGGAAATCTGTAAGCTGAAAGGAGAGAATATCAGCAGTAACTTCAGGCAGCAGGATAATTTAGGAAATTTGAAAAAAAAAACCAAAAACAAAGTCCCAAGTCCAGGTTCCGTAGGTTCTCTGCAAGTGATGCTGGTCAGGTTCAGCTGAACAATAAATTCAGTGTACTAGAAACAGATGCCTTATAATTGGGTATGCAAACCCCAGTTTTGTTGAAACATAAAGGTATAGAACTAAAATATATCACAATGAGGGGAAAAATAAAAAGAAAAGAAAGATATTGTCAGCCTCTTGGAGAGGCATCACAAGCTGTGGATGAAAGGGAGGGTTAGGAGCATGATAAGGCTGATGGGTCATGACATGTCCACATTGGTGTCACTGACACACCATCAATTGTGAGGGAAGATTACACAATGCATGGCCTGCACCTGAGCTCTTGAGGCAAGAAGAGGCTCACTCAGCTCATTGCTGAGGGGGTTGGTGGTCATGCATGAAGTATACGAGGGGGGACCCAAAAATAACCGAAATTTATTTTTCTTATTTTTTATTTTTGCATTTTTATTGAACTGTATATTAGTCCCTTTCAAAGTATTGTCCATGTGCATTAATGCACTTGTCCCAACGCTTTTGCCACTGCTCAAAACAGTGCTGGAATTCTTGAGGCTGGATATTGTTCAAAGCCTTTAGCGTGTTTTCTTTGACTTCATCCACATCACGGAATCGCTTTCCTTTCAGACTTCTCTTCATCCGTGGAAAGAAAAAAAAAGTCCAACGCAGCCAGGTCGGGTGAGTAAGGTGGATGAGGCACAATCACCATGTTGT
>NW_019731322.1:0-5305 GCF_002891405.2 Cryptotermes secundus | reverse complement strand
TGACATGTTGCCAGATTTGAAACGGGAAAACCACTCATAGACCTGTGATTTCCCCAAAGCATCATCATTAAAGGCTTGCCGAAGCATCCTAACAGTCTCGGCTGCAGTTTTCCCTAACAGAAAGCAAAATTTCACGCACACTCTTTGTTCCTTCTGGTTGGCCATCTCACTAATCGCCAAAGGGTTGAAACAGGAACGCACACAACAGAGCACCACAGACAAACCACTTAACTCAGACTGATGCCAGCTCACTAACAGTCGCGGGAGACCCCCAGCTAACACCACCTAGCAGCACAACTCGTAACTACAAAGCATGCACTCGCAACAGGTAGGTTCCTGTTATTTTTGGGTCCCCCTTCGTGTGTTAGAGCATTTACTAGTTGAATATGACATTTTTTAATAATGGACTCTGGAATATCATCAATGCCTGTTGATTTTTTGTTACCCAGTATTTTAATTATGTCTACCACCTCCTCCTCAGTGGTTGAGGTTAAGAACATGCTAGTGCTGTTATATTTTATTGTGTTGATCCTGTCTTCAGTGTTTTTGCTGTCCGATTGTTATTCCGGATGTGCTGGGCAATGTTATTATAGTATTCATTAAAAACATTGGCTATAACTTTTGGATCTTGTATAGTTCCATTCACTCCTAATTCAATGTTCTTTGGAACTTTTTCCTGACTGCCTAATTCTTCTTTGATTAAATCCAACATGGCTTTTGATTTGTTCCCAGATGATAGTATTCGCATGTTGTTGCTTAATTTTTTAACCTCACCAATAATTTTGTTGTATATTTTTTTGTTCTGGTTATAGTATTTTCTAAGTTCTTCAGATGTGTTTCCTTCTTTAATTAAGCTATGAAGAGTCCTAAGTCTGTTTCCTGATACCCTAATGCCTAAGGTAATCCGTTTATTTTTTCTGCTTAATTTTTACCCATTTTTTTAGGCATAGCTATATTGTGATAGTACTGATGGATGCCTAAAGTTCATTGTATGCATCATGTGCCTCATTTTGTTTAAGAACAGGCTCCCAGGACTCTTTTCCTAGTAAATAGTTTATCTCTAGGCAATTGGCTCATAAATGGCGGTAAGGTTGTCAGCCTTACATGCCGGCCTCCCTCAACCCCCAAGAATATTCTTGGTACTCATTTCTGTTAGAGGCTGAGTCAACCCCAGGACCATAGTGCAGCTGGAAGGATTAGGTCAATTGAAAAAAAAAACCAATGACCTCATTGGGATTCGATCCCACAATTCCGCCTCATTAGATAGAAACAACCTGGAATATAATAAAACATGAAACAGGAAAATCACATCTGACTCATCAGATACCATCTCTCCTTGTAAATTATGAAAATGTTAAGGACCCAGAAGAAATTACGGATGCCTTCAATACTTTTTTCTAACAATTACAGAAAATCTAAACTTGCATCAAGAAGTGAGAGATAATGCTGTTTCATTTCTAAGAGAGGCATTTCCTAGAAAATTCCCTGATATTAAAACCATTCCACCACTGAAACTGAAATAAGAAGCATAATACATTTACTCAAAACAAAAAACTCTTCGGGATATGATGGAATAACAAGTAAAATTTTAAAAGTTTGTGCATCCCTAACCAGTAGCCCATTACCTCACACCTGTAATCACTCACTATCCACAGGACTCTTTCCTGATCATTTTAAAATTTCAGTAAGACCACTATATAAAAAGGGACACAAGACTAGTATGTCAAACTACAGGCCAGTTACACTCCTAAGTACTTGAAAAAGTTATGTACAGTAGGTTACGCCATTATTTTCAGAATAACAATACATTAGTCCCAGAAGAGTTTGGTTTTAGGAAAGGAATTTCCATTGAAAATGCAGCCTTTAAGTTAACAGAGAGTGTGTTGAAATCTGTTAATCAAAAAATGCATGTTGGTGGAATATTCTGTAACATGGCAAAGGCTTTTGACTGTAAATCATGAAATTTTATTAACTAAATTAATTTTTTTTGGCATTCAAGGAACAATGTTAAGTTGGTTCAGATCCTACCTAACAGATAGAAAACAAAAGATTGAAATAAAATCATAAAATTCAATCCGAAGTACCTACTCAAACTGGGGAATAATAAAACATGGAGTTCCACAGGGGTCGATTTTAGGGCCTTTGCTTTTCATAATTTATATAAACAACCTCCCTCCTACTCCTACACTTAGGACCTCATCAATACCTATAATATCTGCAGATGACACTAGTGTTAAATTTCTGGTAAAAATTTAGATGATTTCTGCATGTTATCAGATAAGGTTCTTTTGCAAATGAGCAAATGGTTTTCTGCAAACAAGCTGTCCCTGAAACTAGAAAAAAAGCAAATGTAATAAAATTTATAACGAAAAACTCGCCACAATATCCATTAAACATTGGATATAATGATAAATATATATAGAAGAGGGAGTAAACACAAAATTCCTTGGCTTGCAAATTGATAATCATTTAAACTGGAAAAACCATATCGATCAGTTGATTCCAAGGCTAAGCAGAGCATGTTATGCAGTTAGATTCAAGTTGCATATTAGTAACACTGACGCTCTCAAATCAGTCTATTTTGCTTACTTTCACTCTTTGATGAAGTATGGAATACTGGGGCAATTCATCTGACAGTAAAAAGGTATTTACATTGCAAAAGAGAATTGTTAGAATCAGGATGGGTGTCAAATCCCATAATTCCTGTAGAGATCTATTTAAGAGACTACAGATCTTAGCTTCATTACAAATAAGGAACATTTTCAGATGAATGTGGGTGTACACAGTGTTAACACAAGACATAACACTGTCTTCATAAACCAGTTGCTAACCTCTTATGCTTTCAGAAAGGCACATTGTGCTGGGATCAAAATTTTAATAACCTGCCATCTGATCTCAAAGGTCTTCTGAATGAAAAAGAATGATTTAAAATAGCACTGAAAGGATACTTACATACACACTCATTCTACTCTGTTGATGAATACTTATTGTGTAGAAAACAAGTTAATGAATCTTTAAATAGCCTTGTGTGTAGTCACTGTGTATTCTTGGTTTCTCTTGTGTGGGAACTCCATTGGAACTGTACATATGATTTGTACTTATATGATATTCCACATCTTACAGTAATTTTGACTAACTTTTTATTCATGCAATGCAATGCAGTACAATACAATGTTACATCGTGTCTCATGTTCCAGATTGGGTGGCGCCCAATACATACCACAGAACAACAGGATCGTTCAACTACTACAAAAAGGTGAGGCTACGTCTCCACCTGAATTTTCGGAGTTGCTACAAGGTGATTCTTGGTGAGTAGCTGAGTACACCTTAACCCCACGCGTGGCTCCCATGCCCACGGAATGACTATCAGAGGTGGTGACCAATGCAAGCCCGAAATCTTCGTAACAACAAGGAGCAACAAACCAATAGAAAGACAAACACCAGAACACAACAGGAAACAGAACAACTAAAAAGGTTAGTAATGCTTCAGTTAAAATGGCAAACCTTTCATTGGAAAATAAAGTGCACAGTGAAGTGAAGTGAAGTGTATAAAACCAGACAGAACAAGTGATTCCCCGGGAATTCATCTGACTACTGCGTCAAAAATTACACAATGATAACAGGGATCTTAAGGACTAACTGGTCAATTTAATTGCAGAATTCCGACAGTCTANCCTTTATGAGCAAATAATAGAAAGTGATGTAAATAGGTTGGACATTTTGGATTCAGATATATGTCAGATCAAAGTTACAGTGATAGAAACCTCTGACATAGGTTTAAGGCGATTAAGGGAGAGAGGTGATATGATTCAATTTCAGCAAGAAAATTTTGAGAAACAACCTGAAATAACGTATTTGGAAAATGAGTTAAAGAATAAGAAATCACAAGAAACCTGTGATCATTCAGCTCTTCTTGACCCTCAAACTGCCACCCCTAGCAATAATCCTAGTGGTAGCACAGTGTTTGAAATTTCATATACTTGCCAAAATGATGATTGTAATACATGTAAACTACATTTGTAAAGGGCTTGCCACATCTATCTGTTTCCATTAGTGAGATAGACAGTTAAAATATTTCACTACCCATAATTGACAAAATTTCAGAAGGAAACCCAGACAACAGGCATAAACTAGATGAATCCAGGAACCTTTGGAGTGTACCTCAGATGTATCACTTGTTGGTAATTTGTAAATTCATTGTAGGAAATTAAGTTGACTACGGCTTGGAGTAATTTTTGACAAACAAAAAAGAAAAATTGGTGGTAAAGGACACTCATGAAGTGGCAATGAGTTTTCACCACGTAATTGTGAAGGAAACAGATGGCCATAGTAAAAGTTGCAATCACTACAGTTTAACAAATTAAGTTCTAAGAATATTACTGACTGAATGTCTCGAAATGTTGAAGACCATAACATGTTAGGCCCTACCCTTCCCAGTAAAATTAATCCTAGGAATTCAGGTAAACTACCTGAATTAAAGAACTGTCAAGAAATTAATACAGTGGAGCAACTTGTTTATATACGAAGATATATACAGATAGAAATCACGTTTATTGATAAATGTAAAGCAACAGCGACGAGACATGATTTTTGTTCTAACCCTGCCTTCTGGAAAAACGCCAGCTCAGGAACATTATTATCCCTGTAAGTAACAATATCAGATTTCTAGCTATGGCTCAAGCAGACAAGCTAAATGCAAAGTAAATACAGAATTAAGTGGATCCGAAGTCAGTAGTAATGGATTGTTGGTATATGCTTTGAATAGGGTCGTGGGCTTCGTGTAAATGACTCCGCCAAAGGGATGAAAAACAGATAATTCTATGGTTTCAGTCACTGCTCTGCGACCCTGTGATATGGGAAGGGAGAAGCACAAATTATGTTTTACAGGGAAGGATTGACTGTATTTCTCACAGTAATTAATCATAGTGATATATTCCTATAAAATAATGTAACACAGAGATGAAAACTCTGAAATTATGCAATTTTGGGTTACCCAAGCAATGAACTCTTGAATGTTTTCAAGTTGCTGGAAAGTATACTTCATGGTACATAATAAAGGAGCCAGCAGTATTTTATTTCAGTGTATCGTGTCTACGTTGTGAGTACTGATAATATTTTGATATGAATATCTGAAGACTAGTATACTGTATAAAGGAGGCGGTTTATGAGTGGTTATTTGTGCTTGTTATACGTGAGATATGGCGCTAAATGAGGTCATCAGTGCATCATTATATGTGATGAGGAACTTGTGGGCATACATAGGAGTGGAGGTATAGCTCCATCATTCTTTGCCCTGGCAATACAT
>NW_019731321.1:0-1511 GCF_002891405.2 Cryptotermes secundus | reverse complement strand
AAAATATTCTTGAAGGGAATAAAAAGCTTTGCACAACAAGTAATCTTTTAATTGACGATTAAAAACCTTGAACTCTTGAATACTTCTTATTTGAGAGGACAAGTTATTATACAATCTTATTCCCANAAATCTATATAATTTTTTTCTAAAATTCTTTGGATTTTCAAGTTAAACTACAGAATTTCAACCAACTTATAAAACGTTTCACTCTAAATAAGAAATACCCTTAAATTTCTGCTAATTACTATATTATTTAATTAATTTTATTAAAATTTTCTGTCACTCTAAGTTAATTAAAAATTTTAACAAATTTTCAACGAAATTAACCTATTTTATGAAGTTTTTCCGAGAATTCTTGACGATTTCACGTTAATATAAGGAATTACATTCAATATGTGAAATATTTGATCTCAATAAGTGTCTTTCTGTTCAAATTATTGGCGATTTCTACTTTATATTAGGGAAAATTGAGTCAATTTTGAGAGATGTTAAGTAAAATTTAACCAATATAAACCAAGTTTTGAAAGATTTCAAATTAATTTCTGAAATTTTGACCGAAAACTACTTAAGATTTCAAAGTTAATACAAAGAATTTAAAAAATTTCCAAAGATTCCACTCTAATTTATGGAATTATATATGTTTCTCTGAATATATTTAAGTATTAATTAATTTTAATCAAATTTTTAAGGGATTTCATGATAAATTAAGGATTTCTAAAGTAATTTTGACCTTCTTCAACTTAATTCATGTAAATTTAACCATAAATTCTTTCCCGATTTCAACATAATATAAATAATATCAATTATTTTGTGAAAGATTTCACACCAATTTTTGGATTTCTAGCAGATTTATTGACGATTTATAAATTACTGCAGGAAAGTTAAAGAAATTTTGAACGATTCGAAGGTAATTTAAGGAATTTTAAAAGACTTTCGAACGAATTCAATGAAATCTGTAAAATCTTAATCTAAAATTCTCTTACTTTTTCAAGTTAAATAACGAATTTCAAGAAATTTATATAATATTTCACTCTAATTTAAGGAATTACATCAAGTTCCTGATAATTACTCTATTATTTAATGAATTTCAATAAAATTTTAATTCATTCAAAATTAATTAAAGGAATTTTATTGAAATTTTGAAAGATCTCAACGTATTTTATGAAAAGTTACCGAAAATTCATTAAAATATTAATGTCAATATAAGGAATTACAGACAATATGTGAAAGATTTCTTCTTATTAAATGGAATTCTGTCAAAACTATTGAAAATTTCTACTTTATATTAGGGAAATTTAACTTAAATTTGATAGATGTTAAGTTAAATTTAACGAATATAACCAGGTTTTTAATGATTTCAACGTAATTTATGAAATTTTGACCACAAATTATTTAAGATTTCAAGAATATATAAAGAATTTCAACAAATTTTATAAGATTTTACATTAATTTATGGAATTCTATATATTTCTTTGACGATATTTAATTTTAATCAAATCTTGATGGATTTC
>NW_019731320.1:1131-1484 GCF_002891405.2 Cryptotermes secundus | reverse complement strand
CTTGTTATCTTCGCGTTGCTGGCTAGCCAGCTTTGCGTTGCTAGTATGCAATCTGTGTTTTCTAGCTTGCTAGCTTTTCTTTCTATCTTGATAGATTGCTATATATACGTTGGTAGCTTGCTAGCTTTGCGTTGCTGGCTTGCTAGCTGTGCGTTATTAACTTGCTAGCTTTGATTTACTAGCTTGCTAGCTTTGCGTTCCTAGCTTTATATCATATTATATTTGCGTTGCAAACTTGACAGGTTTTCGTTGCTAGCTTGCTAGGTTTGTGTTTGTACCTTGCTAACTTTGATTTTCTAGTTTGCTATCTTTGCGTTTCTAGCTTGCTGCCTTCCAGTTGTTTGGTTGCTAGC
>NW_019731320.1:0-956 GCF_002891405.2 Cryptotermes secundus | reverse complement strand
AAGTTAAGTTATTCGTTGCTAGCTTTCTATGTTTGCGTTGGTTGCTTGCTAGCTTTGATTTTCTAGCTTGCTATCTTTGCGTTTCTAGCTTGCTAGCTTTCAATTGCTTGGTTGCTAGCTTTGATTGCTAGCATGATACCTTTGCTTTGCTACCTTGCTAGATTTGAGTTGCTTGCTTGCTTGCTTGCTATCTTTGCGTTGCTAGTTTGCTTGCTTTGCGTTGCTATCTTGCTAGCTTTGCGTTGCTAGCTTGCTAGCTTTGCGTTGCTAGCTTGTTAGCTTTGCGTTTCGAACTTGCTATCTTTGCTTTGCTAGCTTGCTAGATATGCGTTGCTAGCTTGTCAGTTTTGCGTTTCTAGCTTGCTAGCTTTGCGTTGCTAGCTTGATAATTTGTAGATATGCGTTGGTAGCTTAATAGCTTTGCGTTGCTACCCTGCTAGCTTTCCGTTGCTAGCTTGCTAGCTTTGCATTGCTAACTTGCTAGTTTTGCTTTGCTACCTTGGAAGATTTGCATTGCTAGCTGGCTAGCTATGCGTTGCTAGCTTGCTTGTTTTGCGTTGCTAGATTGGTAGCTGTGCTTTGTTAGCTTGAAAGGTTTTGCGATCTAGCTTGCAAGCTTTGCGTTGCTACCTTGCTATCCTTGCGTTGCAAGCTTGCTAGATTTGCGTTGCCAGCTTGCTAGCTTTACGTTGCTAGCTTGCTAGATTTGCTTTGCTAGCTAGCTATATTTGCGTTGCTAGCTTTCGAGATATGCATTGCTAGCTTGCCAGCTTTGCGTTGCTAGCTTAAAAGCTTTGCGTTGCTAGCTTGCTAGATTGCTAGATGTGCGTTGGTAGCTTGCCAGCTTTGCGTTGCTATCTTGCTAGCTTTGCGTTGCTAGCTTGGTAGCGTGCTAGATTTACGTTGTTAGCTTGCTAGGTTTGCGTTGTTAGCTTGCTAGCTTTGATTTACTAGCT
>NW_019731319.1:0-412 GCF_002891405.2 Cryptotermes secundus | reverse complement strand
TTGCGTTGCTAGCTTGTCAGATTTGCGTTGCTAGCTTGCTCGTTTGCTTTGCTAGTTTGCCAGGTTTCCGTTGCTAGCTTGCTAGCTTTGATTTTCTAGCTTGCCATCTTTCCGTTGCTAGCTTGTATCTTGCTAGATATGCGTTGCTATGTTGCTAGCTTTTTGTTGCTAACTTGCTAGCTTGACGTTGCTAGGTTGCTACATTTGAGTTGCTATCTTGATAGATTGCTGGATTTGCGTTGCTAACTTGCCATGCTTGCGTTTCTAGCTTGCCAGGTTTGGTTTTCTAACTTGCCAGCTTTGCGTTGCTAGCTAGCCAGATTTGTGTGGCAATCTTGCTAGATTTGCGTTGCTACCTTGCTAGCTTTTCGTTGCTAGCTTGCTAGCTATGCGTTGGTAGCTTGCTAGCTTT
>NW_019731318.1:0-1972 GCF_002891405.2 Cryptotermes secundus | reverse complement strand
TGATCTGCTTGCAGATTTCCACAACATTTTGAATAGGTGGAGGAAAAACTTTTTTCAGTTATTGAATGTACACAGGTTCAGTAATTTAGGCAGACACAGATCGATACTGCTGAGCCGTTAATACCTCATCCTAGCCCTTTTGAGGCTGAAAGTGCTATTGCAAAATTGAGACGGTATAAATAGAAAGGAGAGGGGGGGTCCAGTATATCACCCCATCACAGATTCCAGAAGAGGAAACAAAATTGAAGAACAAAGGGAATGCACCAAACATTAATAAAAATTTAAATTATACAAAACCATTCTTCTATCCTGACTACTCTATGGTGACCCAGTGCTGTTTCAGCGTAAACTTGTAAGAAACATTTCTGCCCCCACCCCCCCAAAAAAAACAGTGGGATCATGTTCAGCCCTTTCTGACCCACGATATTAGGAAGAAACTTTCTCCCNCTAAAACTAGGAGATGCTTTATCTCCACTCCTTTTCAACTTTGCCTTAGAATATGCAATTAGGAAGGTCCCGGGAAACCACGTGGGACTGAAATTAAATGGGACACGTCAGCTGTTGGTTTATGCTGATGATGTGAATCTACTGGGTGATAATGCAGATACCATAAAGAAGAATACACAAACTTTAACTGACGCAAGTAAAGAGGCTGGATTACAAGTAAACACAGAGAAAACTAAGTATATGTTACTGCCTCATCATCGAGATGCAGGGCAAAATCATGACATAAAGATAGGAAACTGATGTTTTGAAAATGTGGCACAGTTCAGATATTTGGGAACAAAGATAACAGATCAAAACCTGACTCAGGAGGAAATTAAGAGGAGACTGAACTCAGGTAATGCTTGCTACCATTCAGTCCAGAAACTTCTGTCTTCTCGTCTGTTGTCCACAAACATAAAAATTAGAATTTACAAAACTATAATTTTGCCTGTGGTTCGGTATGGGTGTGAAACTTGGTCTCTGACATTAAGGGAGGAATATAGACAAAGGGTGTTTGAGAACAGGGTGTTGAGGAGAATATTTGGATGGAAGAGGGATAAATTGACAGGAGGTTGGAGAAAACTTCATTATGAGGAGCTTCATAACTTGTACTCTTCTCCAAGTATAATTAGAATGATCAAGTCAAGGAGGATGAGGTGGGCAGGTCATGTAGCACAAATGGGGGCGATGAGGAATGCGCATAGGATATCGGTGGGAAAGCCAGAATGAAAGAGACCACAGGAAAGACCAAGGCGTAGGTGGGTGGACAATATTAGAATGGATCTTAGAGGGATAGGATGGGATGGTATGAATTTGATAGATCTGGCTCAGGATAGGGACCAGTGGAGGGCTCTTGTGAACAAGGTGATCAACCTTCGAGTTCCATAAAATGTTGGGAAATTCTTGAGCAGCTGCAGAATTTGAGGCTCAAGAAGGGCTCAGCTCCATGAGTAAGTAAGTATATATATTTAACATTTATTCTTGAGAACAAACTTGTTGTGAATTTTAAAGTGTAATGCACCACCACTTCTGAAATAATCATAAAATCAATTCTGTAATTCACCAAATCATTTACAATTTTCAAGCAACATACCATTCCTGACAAGTAGTCTCTTTTGTAGAAGTTTCAGAAACCTTTTGTTAAATTACTGGGTCTCAGTCCCTCAGACCCCACACAGAGACCTATCAACTAGAAAGGAGAGGGGGGGGTCCAGTATATCACCCCATCACAGATTCCAGAAGAGGAAACAAAATTGAAGAACAAAGGGAATGCACCAAACATTAATAAAAATTTAAATTATACAAAACCATTCTTCTATCCTGACTACTCTATGGTGACCCAGTGCTGTTTCAGCGTAAACTTGTAAGAAACATTTCTGCCCCCACCCCCCAAAAAAACAGTGGGATCATGTTCAGCCCTTTCTGACCCAATATATTAGGCAGAAACTTTCTCCTTTCCTCCTGTTCGTTCGCTTCACGATTCTTT
>NW_019731317.1:19763-20512 GCF_002891405.2 Cryptotermes secundus | reverse complement strand
TTCATTGCTACCTTGCGCGATTTACGTTGCTATCTTGCCAGCTTTTCGTTCCTAGCTTTCCAGCTTTAGGTTGCTAGCTTGACTGTTTACTTTCGTAAATTGCCAGCTTTGCGTTGTTAGCTTTCCAGCTATGCGTTGCTAGCTTGCCAGCTTTGCGTTGCTAGCTTGCCAGCATTGCTTTGCTAGCTTGCTAACTCTCCGTTGTTAGCTTTCTACATAAGCGTTGCCAGCTTGCTAACTTTGCATTGCTAGCTTGCTAGATTCCGTTGCTAGATTAATAGCTTTACGTTGCTAGCTTGCTAGCTTTGCGTTGCTAGCTTGCTAGCTTTGCTTTACTAGCTTGCTATCTTTGCATTTCTTGCTTGTTTTCTTTGCGATTATTGCTTGCAAGTTTTCGTTGCAAATTTGCTAGCTTTGCGTTTCTAGCTTGTTAGCTTTGCGTTGCTTGCTTACCCGCTTTGCTTTTCTTGCTTGCTAGCTTTGCGTTGCTAGCTTTGCTTTGCCAGCTTGATAGGTTTGCGTTGCCACATTTCTAGCTTGGCGTTGCTAGAGTGCTAGCTATGCGTTGCTAGCTAGCTAGCTTTGCGTTGCTATCATCCTAGATTGCTAGATATGCGTTGCTAACTTGATAGATTTGCGTAGGTATCTTGCTGGGTTTGCGTTGCTAGCTTGGCAGGTTTTTGTTTCTAGCTTGCTCTTTGCTTGCCTTATTTCCCAGCTTTGGTTGTTAGCTTTCCAGCTTTGGTTGT
>NW_019731317.1:8513-19221 GCF_002891405.2 Cryptotermes secundus | reverse complement strand
TACGTTGCAAGATTTGCTCTGCTAACATGCTATCTTGTTAGATTTGCATTGCTAGCTTGCTAGTTTTGCGTTGCTAGCTTGCGAGCTTTGCGTTGCTAACTTGCTAGATTTCCGTTGCTAGCTTGCTAGCTTGTTAGATATGCGTTGCTACCTTGCTAGATTTCCGTTGCTAGCTTTCCAGCTTTTCGTTCCTAGCTTGCCAGCTTTGCGTTGCCAGATATCCTGCTTTGAAATTCTAGATTGCCAGCTTTGCGTTGTTAGCTTTCGAGCTATGCGTTGCTTGCTTGACAGCTTTGTGTTGCTAGCTTGCCAGCGTTTCGTTCCTAGCTTGCCAGCTTTGCGTTGTTAGCTTTCGAGCTATGCGTTGCTTGCTTGACAGCTTTGTGTTGCTAGCTTGCCAGCGTTTCGTTCCTAGCTTGCCAGCTTTGCGTTGCCAGATATCCTGCTTTGAAATTCTAGATTGCCAGCTTTGCGTAGCTAGCTTGCTAGATTTGCATGGCTGTTTTGCTAGATTTAGGTTTCTAGTTGCTACCTTTCTTTTGCTAGCTTGCTAGCATTTCGTTGCTAGCTTGCNGTTGCTAACTTCCTAGCTTTGCGTTGCTAGTTTTGCGTTTCTAGTTAACTATCTTGCTAGATTTAAGTAGCTAGCTTGATAGCTTTGCATTTCTTCCTTGCTAGATTTGCGTTTCTAGCTTGCTATCTTTGTGTTGCAAGCTTGCTAGCTTTGAGTTACTAGCTTTCTAGTTTGCGTTGCTAGCTTGCTACTTTGTTAGATATGCGTTGCTAGCTTGCTAGCTTTGCGTTGCTAGCTTGCCAATTATGCGTTGCTGGCTTGCCAGTTTCCGTTGCCAGCTTGCCTCTTTTGCGTTTATAAATTGCCAGCTGTGCTTTGTTCTCTTTCTAGCTATGAGTTCCTAGCTTGCCAAATTTGTGTTGCTTGCTTGCCAGCTTTGCGTTGCTATCTTGCTAGCTTGCTAGCAATGCGTTGCCAGTTTGCTACCCTGCCAGTTTGCGTTGCTCTCTTGCCAGCTTTGCGTTGCTACCTATATAGCTCTCCGTTGCTAGCTGGCTAGATATGTGTTGGTATCTTGATAGCTTTGCGTTTCTTGCTTGTTTTCTTTGCGTTTATTGCTTCCTAGGTTTGCGTTTGAAGCTTGCTAACTTTGCGTTGCTAGCTTGGTATATTTGCGTTGCTAGCTTGCTAGCTTTGTGTTGCAGCTTGTTAGTTTTGCGTTGCTATCTTGCTAGCTTGGCGTTGCTACCTTGCTAGCTTTGCGTTTCTAGCTAGCTAGTGTTACGATGCTTGCTTCTTAGCTTTGCGTTGCTAGCTTGCTAGGTTTGTGTTGCTAGCTTGCTAGCTTGATAAATTTCTGTAGCTAGCTTGCTAGATTTGAGTTACAAGCTTGCTAGCTTTGCGTTGCTAGCTTGCTATCTTTTCGTTGCTAGCTTGCTTCTTTTGAGTTGCTAGCTTGTTAGGTTTGCGTTGCTAGCTTTCTAGCTTGATAGATTTGCGTTGCTATCTTGCTAACTTTCCGTTGCTAGCTTGCAAGTTTTGCGTTGCTAGCTCATAGGTTTGCTATACTAGCTTGCTAGCTTTGCGTTGCCTGCTTTTTTGCTTTGCGATTCTTGCTTGCTATTTTTCGTTGTTAGCTTGCTAGCTTTGCGTTGCTAGCTTGTTAGTTTTGCGTTGCTAGCTTGCTAGCTTTGCGTTGCTATCTTGCCAGTTGTGAGATTCTAGCTTACCAGCCGTGCTTTGCTTGCTTTATAGCTATGCGTTGCTAGCTTGCCAACTTTGCGTTGCTTGCTTGCTGGCTTTGCGTTGCAATCTTGATAGGTTTGCGTTGCTACATTGCTAGCTTGGCGTTGTTAGCTTGCTAGATATGCGTTGCTAGCCAGTTAGCTTTGCATTGCTATCTTGCTAGATTGCTAGATATGCGTTGCTAGCTTGATAGCTTTGCGTTGCTATCTTGCTAGCTTTGCGTTGCTAGCTTGCCAGTTTTGCGTTGCTAGCATGCTAGCTTTGTGTTCCTAGCTTGGTAGCTATGCGTTGCTAGCTTGCTAGCTTTGCGTTGAGAGTTTCCTAGCTTTGAATTGCTAGCTTGCCAGCTTTGCGTTGCTAGCTTCGTGCTTTGGGTTGCTTGCTTGCTATGCGTTTCTTGCTTGCTAACTTTGCGTTGCTAGATTGCTCTCTTTCCGTTGCTAGCTTGCTAGCTTTGCTTTGCTAGCTTGTTAGCCTTGCTTGCTAGCTTGCTTTTTTTCGTTGCAAGCTTTGTAGGTTAGCGTTGCTACCTTGTTAGCTTGGCGTTGCTAGCTTGCTAGTTTTGCTTTGCTAGATAGCTAGCTTTGCATTCCTAGCTTGCTAGCTTTCTAGATATCCGATGCTAGCTTGCCAGCCTTGCGTTCATAGCTTGCCAGCTTTGCATTGCTAGCATGCTAGCTTTCCTTTGCTAGCTTGCAAAATATGCGTTGCTATCTTGCCAGCTTTGTGTTGCTAGCTTGCCAGCTTTGCGTTGCTAGCTTGCAAGGTTGCGTTGCTGGCTTGCCAGCTTTGCGTTGCTACCTATATAGCTTTCCGTTTCTAGCTGGCTAGCTTTTCGTTGGTATCTTGATAGCTTTGCTTTGCTTGCTTGTTTGCTTTGCGTTTATTACTTCCTAGGTTTGCGTTTCAAACTTGCTAATTTCTCGTTGCTTGCTTACTAGCACTGCGTTGCTAGCTTGGTAGAAATGCGTTGCAAGCTTGCTAGCTTTGCGTTGCCAGCTTAATAGGTTTGCTTTGCTACCTTGCTAGATTTGCGTTGCTAGCTTGGTAGAAATGCGTTGCAAGCTTGCTAGCTTTGCGTTGCCAGCTTAATAGGTTTGCTTTGCTACCTTGCTAGCTTGGCTTTGGTACCTTGCTAGCATTGCGTTTCTAGCTAGCTAGTGTTGCTTTGCTTGCTTGTTTTCTTTGCGTTGCTACCTTGCTAGATTTGCGTTGCTAGCTTGCTAGCTTGATAGATTTGCGTAGCTAGCTTGCTAGTTTTGAGTTACGAGCTTGCTAGCTATGCGTTGCTATCTTGCTATCTTTGCGTGGCTAGCTTGCTCCTTTTGATTCGCTAGCTTGTTAGCTTTGCGTTGCTAGTTTTCTAGCTTGATAGATTTGCGTTGCTATCTTGCTAGCTTTCCGTTGTTAGCTTGCAAGTTTTGCGTTGCTAGCTCCTAGATTTGCGATATTATCTTGCTAGTTTTGCGTTGCCTGCTTTCTTGCTTTGCGTTTCTTGCTTGCTATTTTCCTTGTTAGCTTGCTAGCTTTGCGTTGCTAGCTTGTTAGCTTTGCGTTGCTAGCTTGCTAGCTTTGCGTTGCTAGCTTGCTAGCTTTGCGTTGCTAGCTTGCTAGCTTTGCGTTGCTAGCATGATAATTTTGCTTTTTTACCATACTAGTTTTGCGTTGCTAGCTTGCCAGCTTTGTGTTGCTATCTTGCTAGTTGTGATTTTCTAGCTTGCCAGCCGTGCTTTTCTAGCTTTATAGCTATGCGTTGCTAGCTTGCCAGCTTTTCGTTGCTTGCTTGCTATCTTCTCGTTGGTAGCTTGCTAGCTTTGCGTCTCTAGCTTGATAGTTTGCATTCTTACCTTTCTAGCTTTGCGTTGCTAACTTGCTAGCAATTTTTTCGTTGCTAACTACCTAGCTTTGCGTTGCTAGTTTTGCGTTTCTAGTTTGCTATCTTGCTAGATTTGCGTAGCTAGCTTGCTAGATTTGCATTTCTACCTTGCTAGATTTGCGTTGCTAGCTTGCTACCTTTGAGTTGCAAGCTTGCTAGCTTTGAGTTACTTGCTTACTAGCTTTTCGCTGCTAGCTTGCTAGTTTGTTAGATATGCGTTGCTAGCTTCTAGCTTTGCGTTGCTCGCTTGCCAATTTTGCGTTGCTGGCTTCTCAGGTTTCCGTTGCTAGCTTGCCTCTTTTGCGTTTATAGATTGCCATCTTTGCTTTGTTAGCTTTCTAGTTATGCGTTCTTAGCTTGCCAACTTTGCTTTGCTAGCTTGCCAGCTTTCGTTGCTAGCTTGCTAGCAATGCGTTGCCCGTTTGCTAGCTTGCCAGTGTGCGTTGCTAGCTTGCCAGCTTTGCGTTGCTACCTATATAGCTTTCCGCTGCTAGCTGGCTAGTATTGCGTTGGTATCTTGATACTTTTACGTTGCTTGCTTGTTTGCTTTGCGTTTATTGCTTCCTAGGTTTGCGTTTCAAGCTTGCTAACATTGCGTTGCTAGCTTGCTAGCATTGCGTTGCTAGCTTGGCAGACTTGCGTTGCTAGCTTTCTAGCTTTGCTCTTGCAATCTTGTTAGTTTTGCTTTGCTAACTTGCTAGCTTGGCGTTGCTAACTTGCTAGCTTTGTGTTTCTAGCTAGCTAGTGTTGCGTTGCTTGCTTGTTAGCTTTACGTTTCTAGCTTGCTAGCTTTGAGTTGCTAGCTTGCTAGCTTTGCGTTGCTAGCATGATAGTTTTGCTTTGTTACCATACTAGCTTTGCGTTGCTAGCTTGCCAGCTTTGTGTTGCTATCTTGCCAGTTGTGATTTTCTAGCTTGCCAGCCGTGCTTTTCTAGCTTTATAGCTATGCGTTGCTAGCTTGCCAGCTTTTCGTTGCTTGCTTGCTATCTTTGCGTTGGTAGTTTGCTAGCTTTGCGTTTCTAGCTTGAGAGTTTGCATTCTTTCCTTGCTAGCTTTGCGCTGCTAACTTGCTAGCTTTGCGTTGCTAACTTCCTAGCTTTGCGTTGCTAGTTTTGCGTTTCTAGTTTGCTATCTTGCTAGATTTGCGTAGCAAGCTTGGTAGATTCGCATTTCTACCTTGCTAGATTTGCGTTGCTAGCTTGCTATCTTTGAGTTGCAAGCTTGCTAGCTTTGAGTTATTAGCTTACTAGCTTTTCGTTGCTAGCTTGCTAGTTTGTTAGACATGCGTTGCTAGCTTGCTAGCTTTGCGTTGCTAGCTTGCCAATTTTGCGTTGCTGGCTTGCCAGCTTTCCGATGCTAGCTTGCCTCTTTTGCGTTTATAGATTGCCAGCATTGCTTTGTTAGCTTTCTAGTTATGCGTTCCTAGCTTGCCAACTTTGCGTTGCTAGCTTGCCAGCTTTCGTTGCTAGCTTGCTAGCTTTCCGTTGCTAGCTTGCTAGCAATGCGTTGCCCGTTTCTAGCTTGCCAGTTTGCGTTGCTAGCTTGCCAGCTTTGCGTTGCTACCTATATAGCTTTCCGCTGCTAGCTGGCTAGCTTTGCGTTGGTATCTTGATACTTTGGCGTTGCTTGCTTGTTTGCTTTGCGTTTAATGCTTCCTAGGTTTGCGTTTCAAGCTTGCTAACTTTGCGTTGCTAGCTTGCTAGCATTGCGTTGCTGCTTGGTAGCTTTGCGTTGCTAGCTCTCTAGCTTTGCTCTTGCCAGCTTGTTAGTTTTGCGTTGCTACCTTGCTAACTTGGCGTTGCTAACTTGCTAGCTTTGTGTTTCTAGCTAGCTAGTGTTGCGTTCCTTGCTTGTTAGCTTTGCGTTGCTAGCTTGCTAGCTTTGCGTTGCTAGCTTGCTAGCTTTTCGTTGCTACCTTGCTAGCTTGATAGATTTGCGTAGCTAGCTTGCTAGTTTTGAGTTACGAGCTTGCTAGTTTTCCGGTTCTATTTTGCTATCTTTGCGTTGCTAGCTTTCATATTTTGAGTTGCTAGCTTGTTAGCTTTGCGTTGCTAGCTTTCTAGCTTGATAGATTTGCGTTGCTATCTTCCTAGCATTCTGTTGTTAGCTTGCAAGCTTTGCGTTGCTAGCTCCTAGCTTTGCGATACTAGCTTGCTAGCGTTGCGTTGCCTGCTTTCTTGCTTTGCGTTTCTTGCTTGCTATTTTTGCCTTGTTGGCTTGTTAGCTTTGCGTTGCTAGCTTGCTAGCTTTGCGTTGCTAGCTTGCTAGCTTTGCTTTGCTACCATGCTCGCTTTGCTTTGCTAGCTTGCCAGCTTTCCGTTGCTGTCTTGAAAGTTGTGTGTTTCTAGCTTGCCAGCCGTGCTTTTCTAGCTTTATAGCTATGCGTTGCTAGCTTGCCAGCTTTGCGTTGCTTGCTTGCTAGCTTTGCATTGCCATCTTGATAGGTTTGCTTTTCTACATTGCTAGCTTGGGGTTGCTAGCTTGCTAGATATGCGTTGCTAGCTAGTTTACTTTGCGTTGCTATCTTGCTGATTGCTAGATATGCGTTGCTAGCTTGATAGCTTTGCGTTGCTATCTTTCTCGCTTTGCGTTGCTAGCTTGCCAGTTTTGCGTTGCTAGTATGCTAGCTTGGTGTTCCTAGCTTGGTAGCTATGCGTTGCTAGCTTGCTAGGTTTGCGTCGATAGTTTCCTAGATTTTAATTGCTAGCTTGCTAGCTTTATGTTGCTTGCTTGCTAGCTTTTCGTTGCTAGCTTGCTAGCTTTGCCTTGCGTGCTTGCTTTGCGTTTCTTGCTTGCTAACTTTGCGTTGCTAGATTGCTAGGTTTCCGTTGCTAGCTTGCTAGCTTTGCTTTGCTAGCTTGGTAGCCTTGCTTGCTAGCTTTCTTTTTTTTTCGTTGCAAGCTTTATGGGTTAGCGTTGCTACCTTGCTAGCTTTTCGTTGTTAGCTTGCTAGGTTTGCTTTGCTAGATAGCTAGCTTTGCATTGCTAGCTTGCCAGCTTTGCGTTGTTAGCTTGCCAGATTTGCATTGCTATCTTGCTAGCTTTCCGTTGCTAGCTTGCTAGATATGCATTGCTAGCTTGCAAGACTTGGGTTGCTAGCTTGCCAGCTTTGCGTTGCTAGCTTGCCAGTTTGCGCTGCTAACTTGCCAGCTTTGCGTTGCTACCTATATAGCTTTCCTTTGCTTGCTGGCTAGCTTCGCGTTTGTATCTTGATAGCTTTGCATTGCTTGCTTGTTTGCTTTGCGTTTATTGCTTCATAGGTTTGCGTTTCAAGCTTGCTAACTTTGCGTTGCTTGCTTACTAACATTGCGTTGCTAGCTTGGTAGACTTGCGTTGCTAGCTAGCTAGCTAGCGTTGCTAGCTTGATAGGTTTGCGTTGCTACCTTGCTAGCTTGGCGTTGCTACCTTGCTAGCTTTGCGTTTCTAGCTAGCTAGAGTTGCGTTGCTTGCTTGTTAGCTTTGCTTTGCTAGCTTGCTAGCTTTGCGTTTCTTGCTTGCTAGCTTGATAGATTTGCTTAACTAGCTTGCTAGTTTTGAGTTACGAGCTTGCTAGGTTTGCGTTGCTAGCTTGCTATCTTTGCGTTGCTAGCTTGCTCCTTTTGAGTCGCTAGCTTGTTAGCTTTGCGTTGCTAGCTTTCTATCTTGATAGATTTGCGTTGTTATCTTGCTAGCTTTCCTTTGCTAACTTGCAAGCTTTGCGTTGCTAGCTCCTAGCTTTGCGATACTAGCTTGCTAGCTTTGCGTTGCCTGCTTTCTTGCTTTGCTTTTCTTGCTTGCTATTTTTGCCTTTTTAGCTTGCTAGCTTTGCGTTTCTAGCTTGTTAACTTTGCGTTGCTAGCTTGCTAGCTTTGCGTTGCTAGCATGCCAGTTTTGCTTTGCTGCATACTAGCTTTGCGTTGCTAGCTTGCCAGCTTTGTGTTGCTATCTTGCCAGTTGTGAGTTTCTAGCTTGCCAGCCGTGCTTTTCTAGGTTTATAGCTATGCGTTGCTAGCTTGCCAGCTTTGCGTTACTTGCTTGCCATCTTTGCGTTGGTAGCTTGCTAGGTTTGAGTTTCTAGCTTGATAGTTTCCGTTCCTAGCTTGCGAGCTTTGCGTTGCTAACTTGCTAGCTTTGTGTTGTTAGCTTGGTATCTTTGAGTTGCTAACTTCCTAGCTTTTCTTGCTAGCTATGCGTTGCTACTCTGCTATCTTGCTAGATTTGCTTTGCTAGCTTGCTAGCTTTGCATTCCTACATTGCTAGATTTGCGTTGCTTTCGTGCTATCTTTGCGTTTCTAGCTTGCTAGCTTTGCGCTGCTACTTTGCAATCTTGCTAGATTTGCGTAGCTAGCTTGCTAGCTTTTCATTGCTAACTTGCTAGATTTGCGTTGCTAGCTTGCCAGGTTTGCGTTCCTAACTTGCCAAATTTATGTTGCTAGCTTGCCTGTTTGCTTTCCTAATTTGCCAGCTTTGCGTTGTTAGCTTTCCAGCTATGATTTGCTAGCTTGTGAGCTTTGCGTTGCTAGCTTGCCAGCATTGCTTTGCTAGCTTGCTAACTCTCCGTTGCTAGCTTACTAAATATGCGTTGCTTGCTTTCTAATATTGCTTTGCTAGCTTGCTAGATTTCGTTGCTAGATTAACAGCTTTGCGTTGCTAGCTTGCTAGTTATGTTTTGCTAGCTTACCAGCTTTTCTTTGCTAGCTTGCCTGGTTTGCGTTTCTAGCTTGTCAGCTTTTAATTGCTAGTTTGCTAGATTTGCTTGACTAGCTTGCTAGCTTTACCTTGCTACCTAGCTAGATTTCCTTTGCTAGCTTGCTAGCTTTGCGTTGTTAGCTTGCTAGCTTTGCTTTACTAGCTTGCTATCTTTGCGTTGCTTGCTTGTTTTCTTTGCGTTTATTGCTTGCAAGTTTTCGTTGCAAATTTGCTAGCTTTGCGTTTCTAGCTTGTTAGCTTTGCGTTACTTGCTTGCTCGCTTTGCGTTTCTTGCTTGCTAGCTTTGCGTTTCTTGCTTGTTAGCTTTGCGTTGCTAGATGCTAGCTTTGCGTTGCCAGCTTGATTGGTTTGCGTTGCTACATTGCTAGCTTGACGTTGCTAGATTGCTAGCTATGCGTTGCTAGCTAGCTAGCTTTGCGTTGCTATCTTGCTTGATTGCTAGATATGCGTTGCTAACTTGATAGCTTTGCGTAGGTATCTTGCTTGGTTTGCGTTGCTAGCTTGCCAGGTTTGGGTTGCTGGCTTTCCTGTTTTCTTTCCTATTTTGCCAGCTTTGCGTTGTTAGATTTCCAGCTATATGTTGCTAACATGCCAGCTTTGCGTTGCTAGTTCCCAGCATTGCTTTGCTAGCTTGCTAACTCTCCGTTGCTAGCTTGCTACATATATGCGTTGCTAGCTTGCTAACTTTGCGTTTCTAGCTTGCTAGATTTCGTTGCTAGATTGATAGCTTTACGTTGCTAGCTTGCTAGCTTTATTTTGCTAGCTTACCAGCTTTGCTTTGCTAGCTTGCCAGGTTTGGTTTCTAGCTTGTCAGGTTTTAATTGCTAGCTTGCTAGATTTGCGTGTCTATCTTGCTAGCTTTACGTAGCTACCTAGGTAGATTTCCGTTGCTAGCTTGCTAGCTTTGCGTTGCCAGCTTGATAGGTTTGCTTTGCTACATTGCTAGCTTGGCGTTGATAGATTGCTAGCAATGCGTTGCTATCTAGCTAGCTTTGTATGCTATCTTGCTACCTTGCTAGCTTTGCGTTTCTAGCTTGCTAGATTTCGTTGCTAGATTGATAGCTTTACGTTGCTAGCTTGCTAGCTTTGCGTTGCCAGCTTGATAGGTTTGCTTTGCTACATTGCTAGCTTGGCGTTGATAGATTGCTAGCAATGCGTTGCTATCTAGCTAGCTTTGTATGCTATCTTGCCAGATTGCTAGATTTGCGTTGCTAATTTGATAGCTTTGCGTAGGTATCTTGCTACGTTTGAGTTGCTAGCTTGCCAGGTTTGCGTTGTAGCTTGCTAGCTTGGTATTCCTAGCTTGGTAACTTTGCGTTGCTAGCTTGCTAACTTGATAGTTTTGCGTAGCTAATTTGCTAGCTTTTCATTGCAACCTTGCTAGCTATGCGTTGCTAACTTGCTACCTTTTCGTTGCTAGCTTGCTAAATTTGAGTTGCTAGCTTGCAAGATTTGCGTTGCTAGCATGCTATCTTCTAGATTTTTCATTGCTAGCTTGCTAGTTTTGCGTTGCTAGCTTGCGAGCTTTGCGTTGCTAGCTTGCTACCTTTCCGTTGCTAGCTTGCTAGCTTGTAAAATATGCGTACCTACCTTGCTAGATTTCCGTCGCAACTTTCCAGCTTTGCGTTCCTAGCTTGCCAGCTTTGCGTTGCCAGATTTCCTGCTTTGAATTTCAACATTGCCAACTTTGCGTTGTTAGCTTTCCTGCTATGCGTTTCTTGCTTGCCCGTTTTGCGTTGCTAGCTTGCCAGCTTTTCGTTTCTAGCTTGTTATCTTGCTAGATATGCGTTGCTAGCTTGCTAGCTTTGCGTTGCTGGATTGCTAACTTTGCGTTGCTAACTTTACACCTTTACATTGTGAGCCATGCAGTGGCTCCGGTATGACGTCATGGGTTTCCAACCCCTTGATCGAGGTTCTTAAACTTATCCTCCACCCATCCCAATGCGGGATTGGGTCACGTGGTGTTGCCCTCTCCCCTCCTTTCCACCCCTGGGAGCCTTGCTTGGAAGTTAATTCGATTTCGGTGTGCAGTTCTGGTTTTGGATCCATAGGGCCTTGCTCGCGGCGCCGAGCCAACCGGAGCGACTGTCAAATTCCTGTTCTGCTGGGAGTCCAAATTTGGTTTCGGCAAGTACTGGGCTGGTTCGCGGCCGACGAGATCGCCCGCGGTCGCTCGTCGTTGGGTTTGTAGGACGGCGGCGACTCGTACCACTTTGGTTAAATCTGTTTTTATAATTTATATTGTGTATTTAGTTTAGACTCAGCCTGTGGCCCGGCTATAATGTGGTAGTTATGTTTTCAAGCAACCAAGGCAAATTGTTGCGCCAGTAATATGGGCCATTCTGCCCGAGTTAGATGCCGCTGTGTGCGAGCATGTAAATGTG
>NW_019731317.1:0-2487 GCF_002891405.2 Cryptotermes secundus | reverse complement strand
TTGCCAGCTTGGTAGCTTTGCGTTGCTAGCTTGTTAGCTTTGCGTTGCTAGCTTGCTTGCTTTGCGTTGCTAGCTTGCTATTTTTCATTGCTAGCTTGGTAGCTTTGCGTTGCTAGCTTGGTAGCTTTGCGTTGCTAGCTTGCTAACTTTGCGTTCTAGCTTCCTTGTTTGCGGTGCTAGCTTGCTATTTTTGCGTTGCCACCTTGCTAGCTTTGCGTTGCTATCTTGCTAGTTTACTTTGCTAGCTTGCTAGCTATGCGTTGCTAGCTTGCTAGCTTTGCGTTGCTTTCTTGCTGGCTTTGCGTTGGTACCTTGCTATCTTTGCGTTTCTAGTTTGCTACGTTTGCTTTGCTAGCTTGCGAGGTTTGCGTTGCTAGCATGCTAGCTTTGCGTTGTTAGCTCGCCAGCTTTGCGTTTCTATCTAGCCAGCTGTGCGTTGCTAGCTTGCCAGCTGTGCGTTCCTAGCTTTCCGGCTTTGCGTTGCTTGCTTGTTTGCTTGCTTTGCGTTTCTTGCTTGCTAGCTTTGGGTTGCTAGCTTCCTAGCTTTGCGTTTCAAGCTTCCTAGCATTCAGTTGCAAGCTTGCTAGCATTGCGTTGCTAGCTTGCTAGCTTTGTGTTGCTTCCTTGCTAGCTTGGCGTTGATACCTTGCTAGTTTTGAGTTGCTAGCTTTCTATATTGCTAGATTTGCGTTTCTAAATCGCAAGCTTTGCGTTGCTAGCTTGCTTGCTTTCCTTTGTAGGCTTGCTAGGTTTGCGTTGCTAGCTTGCTTGCTTTGCGTTTCTAGCTTGTTATTTTTGCGTTGCTAGCTTTCTAGCTTTGCTTTGCTAGCTAGCTAGCTTTCCATTGCTAGCTTGCAAGATATGCGTTGCTAGCTTGCCAGTTTGGGTTGCTAGCTTGCCAGCTTTGCGTTGCTAGCTTGCCAGTTTGCGTTGCTAGCTTGCTAGCTTTACGTTGCTTGCTTGCTTACTTTTCGTTTCTTCCTTGCTAGCTTTGCGTTGCTAGCTTGCTAGATTTGGGCGGTTAATTTGCTAGGTTTGCTTTGCTAGCTTGCTAGCTTTGCGTTGCTAGATTTCTAGATTTATGTTGCTTGCTTGCTTGCTTTGCGTTTCTTGCTTGCTAGCTTTGCGTTTTTAGCCTGCTAGATTTGCGTAGCAAGCTTGCTAGCTTTGCGTTTCTAGCTTCGTAGATTTGCTTTGTTAGCTTGCTAGCTTTGCCTTACAAGGTGATAGGTGTGCGTTGCTACATTGCTCGCTTGGCGTTGCTAGCTTGCTTGCTATGCGTTGCTAGCTAGCTCGATTAGCTTTGCTAGCTTACTAGATTGCTAGATATGCGTTGCTAGCTTGAGAGCTTTGCGTTGTTATTTTGCTAGCTATGAGTTGCTTGCTTGCCAGCTATGCGTTGCTAGCTAGCTAGCTTGGCGTTCCTAGCTTGCTAGTTTTACCTGCTAGCTTGCTAGCTTTGCGTTGCTAGCTTGCTAGCTTTGCGTTGCTAGCTTGCCAGCTTTGCATTGCTAGCTTGCCAGCTTTGCGTTGCTATTTTGCAAGCTATGCGTTGCTTGCTTGAAAGCTTTGCGTTGCTAGCTTGCCAGCTTTGTTTTGCTACCTTGCAAACTTCAGTTTGTTAGCTTGATAGCTTGCTAGATATGCGTTGCTAGCTTGCTAGCTTTGCGTTGTATATTAATAATTTGCGTTGCTAGCTTGCTAGCTTTACATTGCTAGCTTGCCAAGTTTGTTTTTCTATATTGCCAGCTTTGCGTTGCTATCTTGCTTGATTTGCATGGTTAACTTGCTAGATTTATTTTGCTAATTGCTAGATTTCCTTTGCTAGCTTGGTAGCATTGCGTTGCTAGCTTGCTAGATTTGTGTTGCTAACATGCTAGCTTGGCGTTCATAGCTTGCAGCTTTGAGTTGCTAGCTTGCTAGATGACTAGACTTGAGTTGCTAACTTGCTAGATTTGTGTTGCTATCTTGCTAGCTTTGAGTTGTTAGCTTGCTAGCTTTGCGTTGCTAGCTTGGTAGCTTTGCGTTGCTAGCATGTTAGCTTTGCCTTGCTAGCTTGCTTGCTTCGCGTTGCTAGTTCGGTAGTTTTCATTGCTAGCTTGGTAGCTTTGCGATGCTAGCTTACTAGCTTTGCGCTGCTAGCTTGATATTTTGCGTTGCTTAGCTTGCTAGCTTTGCTTTGCTACCACGCTAGCTTTGCGCTGATAGCTTGCCAGCTGTGCGTTTCTAGCTTTCCAGCCGTTCGTTGCTATCTTTATATCTTTCCGTTGCAAGCGTGCCAGCTTTGCGTTGCTTGCTTGCTAGCTTTGCGTTGGTAGCTTTGCTAGTTTGCGTTGCTAGCTTGCTAGCTTTGCGTTCTTAGCTTGCTAGTTTTGCGTTGCTAGCTTGCTAGCGTTGCTTTGCTAGCTTGGTTGATTTGCTTTGCTAGTTTGCCTGCTTTGTTTGCTATCTTGCAAGCTATGCGTTGCTTGCTTGAAAGCTTTGCGT
>NW_019731316.1:6934-27294 GCF_002891405.2 Cryptotermes secundus | reverse complement strand
GATGCATTGTGGGCTTGCTTGACATCTGAGTCCAAGGGTGAACTTGTCAGTGATATTGGCCTCGAACACCCAGGTTGTCAGTGGGCGCCGCCCCAGAGCCATTGCCACTAGTGCTTCCTTAAATATCGGGTGGGTCTCCCCTGATGATGGCTGCTGGGTGCACTTTGTTGATGCGTCTCTCTCGAGCAATCATCCTGTGAAGTCCGGCCTAGCAGTGATTTGTGTAATATGTAAACACTAAATCCTTGCAGATATTCACAGGAAAGAATGTTTATGAACGGGTGTATTTTCTCCAGCACGAATGCCATCATCAGGACAGGCACTGGACCCACTTTAATGCCAGGAGAGTCATAAGTATAGAACGTCTTCCACGCGCTACAACTCCCAGCTCCAGTAGTTTGTTTCCCAACTGCTGCTGATGGCGTAGTCGTCCTCGGTCCAACAGTACCGCCTCTGGCGGCCCTTTTACTTGCAACATTAGTACGAGATCTGCCTCCAGCGCCCCCAGATTTTGAACTTTTGAGTTGCAGGAATTTTATGTTCCTTTGCTTCAATTTGTACCACGTGGACTGCACCTTAATACAACCTCCTTCTACCACTTCCACATATCCCACTTAAACCAGATGTCACATGTGACTAGGCACAGGCTTTATATAATTGTTTAAATTGGACCCTTGTAACTCGTGAATACAGATAGTTATAACGTACTCACTAATCTCTATAGCACACACTTTCTTCTATGCCTTCACTAGTCACTGCTTGATAACGACTTCCTGTCAGGCCTCAGTTCAAAATCTCGGCATGGACCATGTAGAAACTGCCACTACAAAGCATTCCCCTGTTGTTACGGGCAGTTTCCTAGCCGTAGCCTGTGCATTACTGGCGGTTGCCTAGCAATGGATGTCTTTGCTGGGTCTGCTATTCCGCTTTCAGCTGTCATGTCCCAATATTTACGGTTATTGATCCATATAGCAAAATTCAAATGATGCAAATATTGTATTTTCCACCACATATGCAAGTTAATTAAATTTTTATCCACATTAAACTTTCTTTCAGTCTTTGTCCATAATCTAGAACAGTGGGTAATTAATATCTCTTATCACAAAATTTGGACTCAGTACAGCGATGGACTGTTGGCTGGATGGTCCAGGTTCAATTGTCATCAGGGCAAGATATTTCTCCTCTCCAATGTCAACATTGACCTGGGGTCCACCCAGCCCCTAACCCAATAGGTACCAGGGTTGATTTCCCCATGGGTAAAGTGGGCAGGGTGTGAAGCTGACCACTGACCTCCATCTAGTGCTGACAAAAATGGTGACACTATACTTCCATTCCCCCCATGTCTTCATGGCATAATGCTTAATTAATTAAGCACAAGGATAATTTTATCTTTTATTGCAAAAATTTAATTTAATTTAGAGACTTATTCTAGTAAGTATTTCTGAACAACAAAGTCAGTGTTTTTATATGAGTCAATATTTTGAGATAATTTTCAGCTCTGTAGCATCATGCATAAAATTAAAAAGTACTGAAGACAGGGAAACATTAACAATGTTGAATTCATGTTCCAAAGCCTCCAGCAGTGTGGTATAATATACACTTATAAGATCATATGAACTCGTGTGTATCCTATCAGTTTTCAGTTAATAAAATCACAGACCACTGGTTTAATCCTTGTTGATGTGTTTTCCCAGAAGTCCTCTATTTGAGAAGAGGAATCAGCACCCAACCCATTCACCAAGAAGAATTACCAGAGCAGCATTAGTTGAGAGTTTACTGGGAAATCTAAAGCAATACTATTTCAGGGAAGAGGGTCTAGTTTAACTCAAGGACCCATTCTGTATCTAAAAAATAAAGAAAAAAACTTACTTGTCAGATTTAAAATTTTTAGGTATTTATGTCACAGATAATTTAAGCTGGGCCACTCATATACTACATCTTTGCCCTAAATTAAACAAAGCTCCTTATTTCATTAAATTCATATGAGACTCAGTAAGTTTACCACTACTGAGGAATGTTTATTTTACTAATTTTGAATCTGTACTGAAATCTGGTATTTTTGTGGGGGAGTAACAATAATACAGTCTTTAAATTAAAAAAAAAATTCTAAGTCTCATTAAAGGGGTGAAAAACAGGGTGTCCTGTAGAAGTCTGTCTGGTGAATTTAAGATTTTAACATTATTTATATGAGTTCTTGTGCTTTTTTGAAAGAGCAATATCTACACAACTCTGCATAACACTAACAGAGAACAGGATTTGTATGTACAAACCTGCAACACTGTTCATTGAAAAATATAAGTGTAGGTGTTTTTCGAGCTGTTGACATGTAGTGTTTTAGAAGTATGTAAATAAATTATGAATTATAAGCTTTGGTACTATGAGCATTAACTTCCCCTGCTTGCCCCCGTACTCCTTTTCCATCCTACATGTTATTGAAATGACCAGTGCTTAATGCGAAGCAGTTGGATATAAACCGTCTTCTATATACGGCACACGACACTTCACATATCCCATCAAAATGTTATATCTTAGTGTCCTCTTGCACTGATTTTCATCCATTATATGTTTACAGTGGCCGTCCTGTAGTGCACACAATTTCACTTGTCACTTCACAACATGTTTCGGCAACACAGTGCCATCATCAGGTATCCCAACTACGTCAATCTATTGCATTGCCTGCCTTCATATGTTTTCACAAACCATTTAGAAAGTCCGTATTTGTCAACTATGATAAATTTACACTCGCTAAAACTTGTTAAGATAATTCATCTTATTTGTCTTAATTAAAACTTGTATGTGGTTCATTCACTACGGGGTCGTTTTTCTTATTTTCTGTGTAAACCGCATCTTGTGATGTGTGTTCCCTTCTTAGCTGTGAGTGTTGTAATCATCCCATCAAAATATTATCAACAGTCATAAAATAGATGCGCTACACTGAGATAAATGACTGCCTGCTCACCTCTCACCTACCACATAAATTATGTCTGTGTGCAGTGTTATGCTTGACAGTTTGTGTTGCCATGTTAACCTGACACTGCATAATGACAGTGATATATCTCTTGGGAAAACGTCCTGTGTCTACAGAAGAATATGTGGTTAAGGGCTTCAATGCTGACTGTAGCAAGAAGTCTTCTCAGGTGATGTGCTGTGTGTGAATATTCTGTCTCCATCGTCACTGTCAGCGTGATGGCTGTCCTGGTGCTCGCCCCATTGCAGGAACAATTTTTTTGGGGGGGGGGGATGAGGTTAGACAGTCAGTAGTGTTCTGTCCTAGCAAGTCCTGGGTGACTAATTGTCAGTCACCACAATCCATGTTGCTTGTCATGACTCTTCATTATATGTTTTAGAATGTCTCCCTTGTTTAAACATGTTGGTGGTGATTTGCAATGAATAGTTCGGAACTAATCCCATGTCTCTGCTGAAGCTCTCATGGCATAGTTACATCAAAATTACCTCTTTCACTAAGTGATTCTTCCCCCAGCAGTCTCTGCTGGAACAGGAAAATGTTGACCCTCTGCCCTCTGTTCCCCTGAGTATTCCATGGCAGCTCAGCTGAGGGGGCATGCTATGCGTACACATGTGAGGTTATGGACGTTCATCATATGAACCCAGTAACAGAGATGGTGACAGTCTCTGAGAGGATGGACACTAATTCCATATGCATATGGATGGTCACCTGAAAATACCTCACTGCAATCTTATACAGTGTACTTTTCTTGCTCAGTAGTTGTGATTGAATAGCTTATACAGCATGACAAAATGGTTGAAATAAAGTTATCTAATCTGTTCAGCATTCTGCTATTCATGAATGACAGCCAGAAACAGCAGTAGTTTTCAGCTAGATATCCCACAAGTCTTAATTAAGGAGTGATAAGCCAAGTATTAAGACTTTCTTATTTATCTGAAGTAAAAACGGTTACATAAATGAAACTGCAAATCACAGTGGCCACATGATCTAAGGCATGAAATGCCTTTGCCTGCTTGAAAACTGGGACCGTGGGTTAGAATCCTGCTCAAGACATGGATGTCTGTGTTTATGTTAGGTAGTGGCCTTGTGATGGGCTGATTCCCTGCTCACTAAGTCCTACTGATTGTGAAATGAAGCGTTTCATGGATACCCTATGCTCCAAGTGGTAGCAACAGGAATAATAAAGAACAAGGTAATGCAACTGGTCATAAATGTTTGCACTGTGAAGTTATGAAATATAGACATAACGTTGACAAGTTTAAGATTACAGTCTTCTGTGATGAGATGCCATGTGGTTTTATAGACTTGTACCAACATTCACTTCCACACTTCAATCCTGTTTCCAGTTTCCACTAGAATACGGTGATGTACCAAACTATGCTGTTATCACAACCTAGAATATAATAATCTTAATGTATGACACCATGAGAATTCTCATACCTCAATGGAATACTCGTAGTGTTTTGCCTGAAGTATCTGGTCTTCCTACAAATTATCACAGTTGCCACCGCAACTACATTTAGAATAGGTGGGGCTACATGATACTCATAATGCAAAACTTGTTTCTCCACACATAAGTGGGCAAAGAACAAACAAACAATTTGGCATACTATCAAAATGTATAATGTAATTTGGCATCCTGTTGCACCAGTACTGTTACCAGTAAAATAACGTGTTCATGTGCAAGATACTAAGATGACAGTGAAACAATTTGCCAAGTGCAGTTGAAACATGTTCTAATGAGATTTAAGACAGCCATAAAGTAGTACTGCATTTAAGACGGTGGTTAAACAAATGAACAATTACAGTGTCAAAATCCAGGCTAGAGCTGTTTCTAAATGCCATGTTGCTAAGATATTCTGATGTCAGAAATGCATTTCATCACCTGAGTTATATTATCTGTGCAGCTGTTAATTGGTGCTCATCACTGATGAGCAAGAATGGAATTCTTAACACAGAGAATAAAAGGTAAATAGGTTAAGCTATCCCTGTGACAGGCTGTGGAGGCCCATAGGGTTGTGAGATGCTGAGGCTTCACCCAGGAAAATTTCTGCTACTCATTTCAGTTAGAGGCTGAGTCAGCACCATGGCCAAAGTGTGGCTGCAATGATTAGACCAATTGAAAAATTCAATGACATCATTGGGAATCAAACCCATGACCTTCTGGCTTGTAGCATAGTGCCTCGACCAACTTTGGAAATAAAACAGGCTGATCTATGAGTAATGCTTTAGACTTGTGTTAGGTTGGTGCTTGGTTTGAATCTCAGCCAGAGTACTGGCTATCCTGACCAAGGTTTCTTACAGTTTTCCTCAGTTCCTCCAAGCAAATGCCATGAAAGTATCTCAATTAGGCCACAACTCCTTCCAAATCTTTTCTAATTTGCCATTCATCAGTCAGCATATGATCTGGTGCTATGTAGTCCAGATACTCACAGTACTGTAAAACAATCCCTCACCCAATAAAGAGGCCAAAAAATGAAACACTGGTTACAAGAGAAAACACAGAACATCACTCTAGGAGGAAAATGTGATGAATCAGAAGAGAAGTTAAATTAACTGCAGGTATAACAGGTATAGGACGTCCCACAGATTCACAAAAGGGTGCTTCAATCTACCCCTCCTGGAGCCCTCTTTTAACAAACAGACCCATGAATAATCAACCTCTCTTTCTGGTTATTAAGCCTTGTTTGAAAACATACTGGCCATGTTCTGATTTCTGTATGATGTATAGTATACTGCAACCTTCCAAATTACCATTCTCATGACCAGCTAGCTAGGAAACACAGATAAAAACAGTTAAAATGTGTATTTTATTTGTATGTTATGGTGCACATGATTAAAAAGATGTCTGAAGCCCAATCCTTTTTATATGGCATGTTCCTAAATGGACACTGTAACCTAAAATGTGGTGTACTTTCCGGAATCTTTGTTATACAGAAATTTTGCATCATATAATTTGACTCACCATAACAAGTATTGCTGCATCAGTGTTTAACANGGAGCCCTCTTTTAACAAACAGACTCATGAATAATCAGCCTCTCTTTCTGGTTATTAAGCCTTGTTTGAAAACATACTGGCCATGTTCTGATTTCTGTATGATGTATAGTATACTGCAACCTTCCAAATTACCATTCTCATGACCAGCTAGCTAGGAAACACAGATAAAAACAGTTAAAATGTGTATTTTATTTGTATGTTATGGTGCACATGATTAAAAAGATGTCTGAAGCCCAATCCTTTTTATATGGCATGTTCCTAAATGGACACTGTAACCTAAAATGTGGTGTACTTTCCGGAATCTTTGTTATACAGAAATTTTGCATCATATAATTTGACTCACCATAACAAGTATTGCTGCATCAGTGTTTAACACACGCAGTCACAGGAGCAAGACACAACAAAAGCACAACACACACAAGATAGTGAAGGAGTGCTCCAACAAAGGAGAATGGGCGTGACTGGCGTAGTGAGGTGCAATGTAGCGATGTGGTATCCTGAACAATTTTAATATTTTTAACGTTTGACAATGTATAGGATAGATACATATTTTAGTTATTTTAACATGAGGACAAGGCATGCAATGAACTAGTTTGACGTGGATAAGTAAGCACCTGAAGATGGCATTGTTATGCCGAAACATGTAGTGCGAGGGAGAGAAGGAGATAAATGAGTGTGTGCACTACAAGACGGTTTAAATAAATCATGGACTTAAATCAGTGCAACAGGACGCTAAAATATAACATGAGTGGAAATTTTCTTGAAATGATTGTTCTCTGCCACTATTTACACAGCAGAACAAGGGATCATTTAATTTCCTAAAATCCATTATAAATTTAAGGCTTACTAAATTCTAACAATATTGTACCCATAGCTCACATTTCAAATTATTACCAAGCATTGACAATTTCTCATTATTAATCTGGAGGCAAATATTCAATTTAAAAACTTACAATGAGCAAAGAGTTCATTAGTTTAAGCGTTTCAGATATATATATATATATATATATCGGGCATCTGGATTTACTGCATTTGATACACAGAGAGGCCTTTCCTGCAAACAGGAAAGACTGTGCTCTCTTAATTACACAGCTTCGACTCAAAACCCAGAGTTGAACTTTGAATGTTTCAGTTTAAAGTGATCATGTCAAGGGGGGTGACATATGCAAGGCATGTTGAACACGGGGTGAAGTATTTCGTGGGAAATGCAAGAGAGAGACTTAAGATTTAGAAATAGGTGGGAGGTTAATATAAATATTAATATGAGGATAAAGTATGGAGTCTTCGGTCTGTAAGGGGTCAGGCAGACAGGCTCTTGTGAACAAACTGAAAGGGGGGGAACGCAAAATATTTGGAAATTCTTGAGTACCCAGTACTCTCTTGCAAGTGACGTATGTAGTGTTCTCCAGTTAAGATTTTGTCACATAGCTATTACAGTACATCATGTGCTACCAGTGGCCGTAAGGCTGGGTTGTCATGCACATGAAGCAGCTGAGCAAGACAGTATCCGCAAAAGCAGCAGTTCTGGTTTGTGCATTAATGGTGAAAGAGGAACATTCCTTGTGCAGCAAGTTAGTAATCTCTCTTCCGACTTATCTGTGACATGCAAATCACTGCTGAGATCTGGAATTGTCCTTCACAAATTTCATAAAGACTATTAGTGCTCGTGTGATAGAGATGTTTCTCGGCAGCCTCCCACATTGCTATCGTCTAGCTTATTTTAATTTCCTAAATGAGGTTCTTCATACTTTTTGTTACTTTATACAGAAAACACTCAAACACTTTTCCCAGGTATACTTTTTGGCATAGCTATCCTTTTTAAGTGACGTAATTCATGGTTTGATACATCTCAGCTCAGTGATCGAGACAGACCTATTGCAGGCTTTTCGCTTTATATCCTGGGTATAGTGATTCTGAGACTTTGCTGCAGAACTCTTAAAATGTCATGCACAGGAGCAACTTTGTCTTCACATTTCCAGATTGGGATTGTTTTCTGTAGCCCCCCTTCCACCCAAATTTGCAACCTTATATCTTAATGAAGTCAAAAATATTACTGATATTTCCCATCTTTAATATGAATTCACCCTCCTTCTGGTATTATGACAAGTTCATGGTAATAACAGGTTCACGGAAACTTCTGCCCCGTTAGAGTTCTGTTGGGGGTGAATGTCATGGGAGAGGTGGCAACCTGTAATAATAGTAGTAGGTATTTTAATGGCCATTATCTCCCTTCACATCTTCAGAGATTTGTGCTGGTTACTGTACAACCATGTAAGAATGCATGAGACTATTCCTCCACTTTCTGTGTATGACACAGCTCTAACTTCATTTTGGAGCTGTCTTGAAATAGTAATGTGTTAACAACAGCCTAAATTTGCACAGATAATTTCAGAACAAACCTCTGAGTGCCATTTCTTTTAAATCTGTTGAAAATTGAATTTGTATTTTATGTAATAAGGAATGGCCTTCTCTGGAATTAGCCTATAATAAACAATTCCTGTGGTGATATTTTTAATTAACTAAAACACATTCTTTAATAGACTAAGTTACAGATAACTTTCTTAATGCTAGTTCCTGGATAAACAATTTTGATTCATGTTATCCCTGTGTAGTAGACTTCAGACTGTAAGGTTAGCAGTTTTGAATCCAAATGAAATTTATATATCATATTGACTATGAACCCTGTGAGTTTGTAAGATACTCTATTATCAGTCATCTGCAATATAACACTGTTCTGGTGAGTGATCCAACGTTTTGGAGGAGCATATTGCCTCCATCTGCAGGGTGCCTGAGTCATGCATGTTTCTTGCTTTGGCTTGTCATTAACCCTGAAGTTGGAGCTTATATGTTCTTTCTGAAATGTCAGTTGCATTCTGCTGAACTGTGCAGCACTTCAACACAGATGATGGAACTGTTCACAGTCACTGATGCAAAAATCTCAAATGCAACACCAATGTTGTTATTAGAGCTAATAACTACCCACTGACTGTATTAGGGCAACAGCTATTGCTTGTCCTGCACCCTTAAAATTCTGTGGTACAAATTTGGGAAGGTTCCAGAATATAATGAAATGTTAAATAATAATTTCTTTTAGTAAACTGAATACTTATCTTTTACTAGCTTTCATGGTATTTCATCATAGCCTGCTGAAAATGTTACCTTTTAGTTTACTGATTACATTTAATACCTCATCTACAGTATTTGTTGGAAGAAACACAGAACTGCAAATTTTAATATTTTATTGACAGTATCATGATTAACATTTGTCTGATATATTTCTTATTCATGATGGTTTGAAAGTGTTGAGAATCTAGTAATGTAAAAATGTTTATGTTGGTCATAGTGATCTATATTCATTTGTTTCTGTTTGTATTATAATAAAAAGTTTCTTTTCATCCAATATGGCTATTAAGTGATATGTAAGAACAACACAAAGAAAATCAACAGGTTATGGCCCAGATTTGCTCAAAAACTAAAAAGGAAAGAAAGAAAAAAAGAGAGAAGACAGAAGAAGAATCACGAAAAATGGCAACCCCAGAGACAGAAGAGATAACGCATCTGCCAAAACTGAAGGACGCCAACTCATTTCCATTGTGGGATTTTGAAAACAAGATTCTGATGCGTGAAAAGAACTGATAAACATTGTTGATGGCAGCAGCCTGTTAAGTGACCAATGAAGAGACGAAGAAAATATAAGGGAATGGAAGATGCGAGATGCAAAGTGCCAATACTACATAGTGAGAACGATAGAGAAACACGTGAAGACCCACATTGTGACATGCACAAATGCGAAAGAAATGTACGACACCTTGAAGCAAATTTATCAGGGAGACACCTCCCAACAGAAGTCCCTTCTGCTGTAAGACTTCTACAACTTCAAGTATGACAAAACTAAGGATATGATGATGAATATAAATCATGTGCAGAACGTTGCCTTCAAGCTTCGTCAACCGAACCAAAACGTTGATGAAAACATGATCATGACAAAAATAACGATTCTACCAGAAGACTACAAACACTTCAGCACTGCCTGGGACTCAACGCGACCGTGGACAGAACCAATGACAACTTTGTGGCCAGATTGATGTTGGAAGAAGTGAAGTGCAAGATGGAAGTGAAAAAGACAAAATATATGTAGTGGATAGTGGTAGCACATGTCATATGACAAATGTGAAGACTGATTTGATACATACTAGGTGGTATATTCCATGTATAAAGGTAGCAAAGAAAAATCAAAGTATGACTGGAAAAGAAATAGGCTGTGGGAACCTCCCACATTATCACGCATTTTCTGCAACGCACTCTCTTCACATCACTTTTCACCATCATGCGCGCTAACCAATCAAATTGCTCCAAACGTTCAAGGTCAATGTCATGTAACAACTGACGGTCGGTCAGTCAGTCTGTCTGTCTTGGTGTCAAGCCCCAGTTTCTTTTGAATGAAAGTTACTGTCCTGTCCATGTGGGGCGCCCTCTCTGATGAGAGGTCGGGTCTGTCATTTGTCAGTCAGTCTGTTTTAATATGGCCACTGTCTGTATTTACATAGATTTATAATACACATTTATTTCTTGCTTATATATGTACAATATATACAAGCCTCTGTCAATCCAGGCTCAGTACAGCAGATTATGCCCTATTTCTAGTATTATTCGCTACCACGGCAGTCTAGTTACTTGAACGGTCGTATGCCTGACCACCGCCAAGTTTAAGCCTCTTATACTTTCTGTGGCGGGCTTCGCCTTGTCCGATGTTGCGAACATTCTCATTCTCATGATTTTCTATGACTTCTGCTTGTTGCCTGCATAATTTTGTTATAAAGACATATACATACGGGATTTTGAAAGCCATGTGCAAAATCACGGACCTGTGTGCGCCTCGGAAAATTGTCAATGGTGCGGAGAACCTTGTTTTGCAGGCGCTGCAATTTAATTAGATGGGTGCCAGCCGCAAACTCCCAGGCGGGACTAGCATAAGTCATTACAGATCTAATAAGAGCTTTATGGAGGATCAATTTAATGTTAGTGCTCAATCGCTCACTTTTTGAAAGGGAATATATTCTAATGAATGTTCTGAAGGCCTTGGCTTCGATCATTTCTATGTGTAATCTCCAAGTCACTCTCTTATCGAAGATTATACCTAGATATTTTGCACTATTTACAAATGGAATATTTTTCCATTTAGAGTAAGACAAGACTCAGGCGGTTGACGACCACGAGAGAAGTAGACACCCCAAGTCTTATCTTCATTAATTTTTATATTCCAGCGCTCACACCAGGTCTCCATTGAGCTGAGACCGCGCTGGAGTTTTCTAACAATAAAACCCTCTTTGCGATCTGTCGCATATAGAAAGTTGTCGTCTGCAAAGAGGGCCAAATGAATACCATGTGTTTGGGGGGCATCATCAATACACATGTTGAAAAGAGTGGGGGAAAGGACCGAACCTTGTGGCACCCCTGCTTGCATTTCTCTTGGCGTTGACATTTCACCTTCAACAGAGACCCTGAATTTATGTTTAGACAGAAAGGACCCAAAAAGCTTGGTCAAAGAGTTGGGGAATTCCAATTTTGATAACTTATACAACAAGCCTGAGTGCCACGTGGTATCAAAGGCTTATTCAATGTCCAAGAACACTGCAGCCGTAGATATTTTATTGTTGAAATTAAGGGTCACGTGGTCCGCCAGCCTCATACATTGCAACGTCGTGCTGTGACGTGCATGAAAACCAAACTGACTTGCGTTGAGCAGGCCTCTTTCTTCAATATGTTTACGGAGGAATTTTAAAAATTACTTTTTTGAATAGTTTTCCTGTCGTGGACAGGAGGCTGATCGGACGTAAATTTTGAGGAAATTTTGGGTCTTTACCCAGATTAGGTAAAGTTATTATTTTTGCTTCCTTCCAAGTATTTGGAAAGTGAGAGGGCCGAAAACAGTGATTGAATAAGTGAGTTAGGTGAACCAATGGTCGCCTTGGAATGTGCCTGAGGCATTCATTTGGGATGCCGTCAATTCCACAGGCCTTCTTTAATTTCAGGGATTTTATTAACTTCTGAACGTCACATGGTCTGATCCTTAGAGGGGGGTTTTTATCTATGGCTTCCAGCAGAGCTTGAATTCTAGCCTCCACCCGCTCTTCATGGTTTTCATCGCACAGGTCATGTGGCGTGAACTGAATTTCCAAACAGTCGGCAATTTCGTTGGCTTTTTCAGAAGGATGAAATTTTAGGCCAGAAGAACCATGAATAGCAGTTGGTGCCCTTGGTCCGATCCCTGAAGGAGAGATTTCGCAATGGACCATATACACTGAGGTGTGACTTCAGCGTTACCTATTTTTGTTTCCCACCGTTCAAGTGCCTTTTTGCGGGTCATTCGCCTGATTGATTTGGTGACCCAATTGACTGCCGTTTTACATGCTGGATCCCTTGTTTCTTGCCATAGTTTTTGTAGCCTCTGCTTGTATATTATCAAACGATCTATACCAGGAAGATCGTTGTTTATGTCCGAAAGTGTAACTTTAATTGTCGACAGCCTATATGCTGAAGCAATAGAGGCTGCAAAGTCGCGTGCCGCTTTATCAGCTTCTACCCCCGAATTAATTTCTAGTTTAGGTGATATTAATTCAGAAGCAAGACTTTGAAACCGCTCCCAATCTGTAAACTTTTCAATGGGTTCCGAAAGGTTGCTAATTTTAACGTGATCCAGTATGTGGAATACTATTGGTAGGTGATCTGAATCCAAAATATCAGAGACGATGACCTCTGACACTCTGATATTTTGGTGAAACACAATGTCTAACACGTCACCATTTCCCGCAGGGGAATAATGAGTGGGGCACTGTGGTGCTGAGATTTCAAAGTCACCCATATCAAATAAATCCGTAAGTTTCAAACCTGAGAGGTTTGAAACTCTGCTATTCTAAAATGGGTTCTTAGCATTCAAATCACCTGCCAAAATAGACTTTCGTCTGAAGTTTAAGAGCTCAGTGATNATGCCATTCGCATTAAATGCTATGACTTTGAGGGGCCTATGAACTCTAGTGGCCATTCTGTTTCATAAGGTTTAGAACAATTTTGGTAATGGCCATTATTTTGTCCTCCTCGGACACTGCACCACTGACCTCTGTCATAATCTGCTGTACTACAGTCACTACTCTCAACATATTGTCGAGAGACTGACCGTTTACATTAGTAGCCTGAACTGACTGACCTGTTTCTTTCTGTAGTGCAGGGGCCAGTACAATCTGCTTCTTTGTTGTGGCTGGAGCCACCGGAACATTTCCTGAGGGCGCTGATGCTGCTCTGAAGAGAACACCCTCCCCGTAGTTTTGGACATTCTCTGAACCTTCCTTCTCTGTTGCTCTTCTTTGGCATGTTTGCAACCCCGATAATTGGCGGGATGTGGCTTTTCTCCCTCCGCCAATCGGCAGTTGCAGCATACTGGGGTGGAGGCAGAGTTCTCTTTCTCTGGGCACTCCTTGTGTAAGTGGCCACCTCCGCACCACAAACAACATGGGTGCTGTTTGCATTAAGCCCAAATGTGGCCGAACTACTGGCAGTTGTAGCACTGTGTGAGCCCGTTTTGTGCCTTGTATGCCTCTACCTTGATGGCAATGTGGCAGAGGTTGGTCAGTCGGAAGATTTCTTGGGACTTCTCAGTCCTGGGAAGTGTAACAAGGAACAAGGGAAGGTTGATCTGATCTTTTCGCCAAATGTTCGCATTTATACTGCGCTCGCTGCTAGCCCCGCATCTACATCATCATGCGCGATAGCCAATCGGTGCCCTGCAAATTCTTCCTCCTCAATTTCAAGTTTTGCTCCGCCCACCGAGCAGTGTATAAAAAGGAAGCAGCTGCAAACTGGCATAATCAGTTTAACTTCAGTCTACGAACAAGCCACACTCAAGCAACATCAGCCAGCAGGCTTCACTGCCAGCGCTCGGTCTTCAGAGGCATCGGCAGGCTGCGCGAGACACGACTGCCTTGGCCTTCCGGCTCTCTCACACCCGACTCACTGGGGCACCTCACCTGGACTCACCGGTGGTTGCGTCCCTGTCCGACCCAGTGGGCATCTGGCGTAGCCACTGCCTTATCACTCCTACGACTGCGCTCAACGACCAGCCTTTCACCAGCAGCCACCACGCCACGATCAAGCAACCTCCACCATCTGCCGCACCGCGATCAAGCAATGGCCGCACTGCGGCCAGTCCACTCACCACAACTAACCTCTCTCCCTACCGGCGCGCACCGCGCTACCTCACCAGTCAAGCATCTCAGCAACCACGGTCCTTTTCAGGACCAACAAACTGTTCCGAAGAAGTGGGTTGTCATTGTAGTAATGACAAATCTACATAAAACCACACAAGGCAATTTGGAATTTAAAGAGTGTAGTTTGAAAAACGTTTCATATGTTCCAGAACTCAGCAAAAACCTGCTGTCAGTGCTCTGTATTACAGAAAATGATGGAGAAGTGTTGTTTACAAAAGAGAACGTCCAGATACACAAGGACAAAACTTTTGTAATTGAAGGAAAAAAGGATGAAAATGGATTGTTTGTAATTAACTTTAGCATGAGGAATGAAGCTATGATGACTCAGCAAGAGATAAGTGTAGAGTGGAATAGAAAACTAGGTCACATAAGTTATGTGAATCTTAGGAAACTACAAGAGATATGCCAAGGGATACCAGAAAGTGTGAGCAAGTGTATATGTTCAGTTTGTATGCAGGCCAAACAAGTGAGACTTCCATTTGATACGGAAAGAAGTAGGCCTGGAAGGCCATTAGAGATAATTCATAGTGACGTGTGTGCAACAATTGATCCCAGCACTTATGACAATAAGAAATATTTCCTTACGTGTGTGGATGACTATATGCATTTTTGTAAGATATACCTGTTAGAAAATAAGAGTGAAGTGTATACCTTTTTGAAGGAATATGTAAATGAAGCTGAGTGTCACTTCAATACAAGAGTGAGAAGAATAAGATGCGACAATGGAGGGGAACATAAGAACAACGCCTTGAGAGAATGGTGTAAGAACAAGGGGACTGTAATGGAATTTACTACACCATATTTGCCACAGCTAAACGGCACTGCCGAAAGAATGAACCGTACCATTGTGGAAAAGGCAAGACCATTGCTTTCTGACTCAGGTTTAAGTAACAGAATGTGGGGTGAAGCTGTACTCACTTCTGCATACCTGCTACATTATAAGAACCCTGGGGGCGTCCGCAAGGGGGCCTGGTCGTCGACGATCTCCTGTGGGGACTTGATGATGGATGTTATACAGTAGGATATGCTGATGACATAGCAATCCTCATAAATGGAAAATTCCTTTCGATCATATCAGAGCGTCTTCAAACAGCTCTGTACATGGTCCAACTATGGTGTGAAAGAACAAGTCTTTCCATCATTCCCAATAAGATGGTAATTATACTAGGAAGAGAAATATAAAGGGCCTTATGGAACTGACTCTCTTCAATAAGACAATCCAGCTCTCCAGCGATGTCAAGTACCTTGGTCTAGAATTAGACTAGGGACTGACATGGAAAAAGCAGCTGAACAAAATCATTAACAAAGCCTGTAAGTCTTTTTTTGACATGCAGGGGGATGTTTGGTAAAACTTGGGGACTGCAGCCACACGTGCATTGGAATGAGGTAGTGAATAAGAGACTCCATGTGCAGTTTGAAGTTACAGTCAAACTGTGAAGAATCTGTTGCCAGAATACGACAAATGAGGGCTGAGAACCCTAGTGCGTGTGTGCAGCAGTGAACTGGAAAGTGTGCAGAATAGCGATAGTTCTGTTACTTGTAACCCTGAACTGCGTGGATATATGAGGTGCAATAAATCCAATCATCCAATCCAAACCCCATCTTAAGTCACCCCAACATGTGACAGCATAGTTTTGTTCACTCTTGCAGTTATGAATGACACTATAAGACATTCTTTCATGGCTATTTTATGATGCTTTCTATATCACACTGTATAGCATCAGATGGTAGAAAGGTAGGTTACTGATGATTAGGAAGGAAGTAGTTGTGACCTTAGAGAGGTACTATTCCATCATTTGTCTCGTGCGACTAAGGAAGACTACGAAATCCTCAGTGTAGCCAGTGTCCTGGCCAAGATTTGAGCCAAGGACCTCCAAAAAGTGTAGAAGGTTGCTGCATACTGTGGAGTGTTTAGAATAGAATCAGAACCATCTGTGTAACTTATCTCCATATATTTTATTGAAATAAGAATGAAATTACTTTCTTTTGCAGTGGAAGACTGTAAGAGAAATGACAGCTCAGCAGAGAAACCATAATTCATGTCAAAAAACCTGATGAAAATTCTTCATAAAAAGAACGAATGAGGTTACGAGAAGGATAAGCATACTTTTGCATTCTTGATATATTTATGGATGTTTACAATTGTTTACAATAATTTCTTTACTAGTCTTCTTCCATTCTGTTATGTTTACATGTTCAGATGTCACTTGTCAGAATGTGATAACCAATTGTATGTCACAAACAATTGCCTACGCTCTCAGACATTAACACTTTGAAGCCTGAAATAACCTATTCACAGCCGCAAGCGCATGAACATGCTTGGTGTTACGAAACTGTCACCAAGAGTGTATAAAGGCACAAAGGTTACATCCACACGTTAGTATTTTATCAAAATGGGAACTGTTCATTTGCTCTACCATGGCCTTCTGCATTAACAAGTTACTGTATACTGATATCTGATTGAGAAATTTTTGATCAGTATCATTGCTGATGTGGAGTAATTTTTTAAAATTCAGTTCCTCCCTTAGGAAAAACAGTATGCCTGTGCTACAAAGACGTCTCAGGAAGTAATTACACTCTGAGAATCATATGAAATGAAATGCAGTTTAGTTAATATTGAACCATGTGGTACATATAGTAACCGCTGTACTTTAAAGGGTTGCTGTCTGTTTGTTACTTATGTTGAAGCTGTCACTCTTAAGATTTCAAATATAAACTGTTTTATAATTTGCAACAGTTTTGCCACAATTCATGCCTTCAGATTTAGAACTGAGTTATTTTAAGGATGATGTTAAGAGGATTAGAATGATGAGAAAGCTTGAAATATATCTCAAGCTCTGCTTATTTTGAATCATTTGGTTTCCACGGTCAACTTTATTTAATGACTATTTTAATTAACTACGAAACTCCATTGGTAGTTAATTAAAATAGTCATAAAATAAAGTTGACTGTTCTCTTCCCTGGACTTGACACACACAGACTGGAGTGGAAAGGCCAGAGAACTGCCTGCATCTGGCTGTTCCTACTTATTAAATGCTTACAATTAATCAGGAGGATGAACCTATCATTAAAACTATACAAGATTATGCCTATTTTAACACCAGAAATAGAGGCTTCCTTTTTTCATGATATCTTCCAATAGATGCAAGTATTTTGATATCCAGTCCGCAACAATTTTTTTAAAAATAGTAATTGCAAATTAAAGAAATAATGTGATAAATAATACATTTAAAGTACGTCCATTAATCAAAATGCAGTGTCATTACAGAAATCATATGGAAAAGATCCGCCTGCAGATAACGCTATATGACACTGCTTAGAGCAATTTCAAGAGACTGTTGTGTTCTGCATCGAAAGGGAGCAGTTAAGAGCTTGATCAAATCCAGGAAGTGTTTTCTCACAGTCCACAAAATCAACTAGACAAGCTTCCTTGCAATCAGGTGTACACAGATGACTGTTTTGAGGATTGTTCAGAACTACTTTCACCTCCATGCCTAAAATGTGTAGATTGTGCAGGCTAAGCCAGACGATAACCCCCAACAATAATTTAGAATCACCCCCACACCAAAGGAACATCGGGCAGAGTCAACTTGTCCCATCTGACCCGGTGTATTCCCGCTATATCCGACTTCTATTTTGATATTTCTTCTGCCACTGCCCTGAGTGACCTCGTTGTATATATACTTCTCACATTCTATGTACCAGATCTCATGTCTATTTTATTTTGGTTTGGTCATCTCTACAAGGAACCTGTCCATGTCCGCGGCTTCTTCCAAATTTTTATAACACGCTGTAAATGTGTAGGCCTGGAAACCATAATAGAAGTATCTTAGAAAGTTTCTTCAGTTTCTTTTTCGTTACTACCTTTCCAGTTAAAAAGGGGTTGTAATTGGGACTGGCCAAAATAGAAGACAGTTTTTTTTCAATACTATTCTACTGACATTTATTTACGATTTATAAATATACAAATAACGATTTATAAACTTCTGACTTTAGAACATACAAATATCTGTTTATGAAACTGTGACTTTATAATAATACAAATCTGTTTATAATTATGAAATAGAATCACAGGGTAGTCACATTTATATAAAAAATAAATTTTGATTAAAACTTGATAAATTTCTCTATTATGAATTCTGAAACTATAAATTTTTCACATGAGAATTCCTACAAGAATCACTAATAACTCAGCTACCTTGACTGACAACATTTTCATCGATAATAGAAGGAGTTATGACATAAAACCATGCATAAATGGACAGAAAATCATGTAACAGAGAAAGAGAACTTTTCTTATTAAGTAGTGACAGTAATGATATGAATCTCAAAACTTATTTTAAACAATATTGTAAAATACTAACCAGTGTTATTTTAGTGGCCAAAAAATTACACTATTGCAGAATTATTGCTAATTATAATAATAAAATAAGAAGCACATGGAAAATAATAAATGAAGAAAATGGAAAAATAAAACAAGACAAAGGTATTTATTCTATAATGACAGATAATAAAATAATAATGAACCAAAAACAGAATTGCTGATGTTTTAATAACTATTTCATATCTATTGCTGATTCCATTAAATAATAGTAATCCCATTAATCCAAGTATAACTAATCCCTCCACCTATTTAACAAATTTAGTTAAAAGACCCTTTACCAAAATGAGCTGCCAGTATACCTCAACACATGAAATCGAGAAAATTATAAAAAGCGATAAAGACTAAAGACTCTTTTGGGTATGACGAGATCTCCAGTAGAATAATAAAACAGAGTGCTCCATTTATAATTTCTCATTTGACATATATTTGTAATGTGATGCTGCATTCTGGTGTATTTCCAGAAAGATTAAAATTTGCCATAATCAAACCTTGCTTTAAGAGAGGCAGCACACAAGAAGTTTCCAACTACAGGCCTATATCACTGTTAACTTCCTTATCAAAAATTATAGAAAAACTTTTGTATTCGAGGCTAATCACTCATATTGAAGCAAACAGTATCTTGGCCCTCGAACAATATGGATTTAGGACACATTCGTCTACGGAGAAGGCAGCATTTTCATTGATTAACAGTATCTCCACAGCTATGAATAATAAGCAAACTGTGGGAGGCATTTTTTGTGACCTACAAAAGGCCTTTGATTGTGTAAACCACGGAATTCTATTGGATAAACTTGAATTTTATGGAGTACATGGTATTTTTAAAACACTAATTGAATCTTATTTGACTGACAGAGAGCAAAGAGTTGCTCTGGGCCATACAACTGATAGTGATAATTCATCTAGATGGGAGAAAGTAAAATGTGGAGTACCACAGGGCTCAATTCTTGGTCCTCTGCTTTTCTTGCTATACATAAATGATCTTCCAAAAACGATAAATACAGATAATAACATGGTATTATATGCAGATGACACTAGTATCATAATAACAGAACCCAATAAATTAAGCTATAAAATAAATCTTAACCAAACTTTTAAAGATATAAACACCTGGTTCAAGGCTAATTTACTTAAACTAAATTTCAATAAAACTCAATATATGGAGTTTAGAACCACGAAACGCTACCATACAGAGACCTACATCAGTTATAAACAGAAAAGTACTCCAAGTGCAACAGTAAAATGAATGAATGAATGGTCACATTTCATCATCCAGAAACAGGAGGTCATCTAAAGTCGGCATGCTAATCCAAAAATTACTTATACTTTGGTCCAAATAATTCAAAATCTCTTCAGGTTCCCACGTATATTCAAAATCACTGTCAAATTTTAGGTTTGGCTCCTCAAGAATACATTTGAAAATGAAGGAAGCCACATCAATTTCTTCTGCAGCAAAACCATCAAGCAGCATGGTCTCGACTTCTTGAGTAGCAGGCATCCGTCTTCTTTTTCCACTGCACGTCTTCATGGTGGTGAAAGCGGAAAAATGGGGCCTCTTATTTGCCCTCCTGCCTGATGGTGACGCTGCTTCTGGGGCCAGCTGTGGATTTGCAGTCAGATGGCTGTATAGATTTCCCAGTCCTGGATTAATCATCTGCTTGCAGCCATCTGTCCCAAATATGTCGAGGACCTGCAATCACATACAGTACAATCAGAAATATGTACATTACCTATTTGCACGAGGCCTGAACT
>NW_019731316.1:0-4643 GCF_002891405.2 Cryptotermes secundus | reverse complement strand
TGGTGATTTCTTTTTCTACTATAAATGCCTCTGATGATGGCTCCGTGGTGAGCCGAAACATGTAAGGCAGGTGCTGACGAGGTGGAAAACTTAAAAAAGTGTCACATTTGACGGAAGGAACTTGATTGTTAATTGGTTAGTGTGACGGACCAGAATGAAAGACCTTAGACTGTATTATTTTGTTAGATTATTCGTAACATGTGTATTTATCATAGAAGACTTGCTGAGAATTTAATTTACACTGAAAAGGGGATGAAAATAGATTTACCTTTGTTATGGCCCAAATTTGAGATTGGAGAGGGTATGGTATTACCCAAATGTTAGAGACTTGCGAAAAGCGTTTCACAGTCATTACAGTAAATTGTAAACACCAGGACTGGCAATTAGGTTAAGAATGTGGATGCTCAGCAAGTCTGTGTACTCGCAGAGCAAGAGCTTACCTCACTCGGTCACTGGATTAATCGTAAGAGTCCGCATACACAGCAATAAGACGCAAGGGGTCCGCCCACAACCACCCATGAGAGCCAATGAGGAGGTTATTATGAGGATTGAGGACACTGAGGGGGAGTCACCTACCCTCTGTCGTCAATGCCGAATCAGCGAATTAAAACTATAAATTAGGGAATTTCGAGAGACTTGGATCATGTTCTAACACAGAATATTCGGTTGTCAGCCGAAGGCTATCTTCAACATGGGCATTACAAGCGGAGGCAGTGGGCCTGCATCTTGTACTACACGTAAGTTTGTTTACGCATAACAGCCATGCTGGTTGAGAATATCGTTGTTTAATAGTATTGGTGATAACTGTGTTGTTGAGTTATTTTCAATGTGCAAACTCCAGTGTACCCAGTGAGCCCTTAGGGTAGGATACTAGGATTATGTAATTGCCTAGGATATTAGTCAGGTAATAAGCGTCTTATAGTGTATGGTCAAGGATATGGTTAGCTTATAGTGATAGATAGAGTATGCGGGATCTAAGATGTACGACCCAGGGTAGATTAAGTTAAGGGTGAGACTTTACGAGGGATAGGGTAATTATATATCATGTGTAATCAGAAATGTACAGGAAAAAGATATATGTTCACGAGGGGGACTTGCACGTCCTCATTAGTCAAGTCAGAGAGAGAGAGGCTCCAGGCCTCCACCCCTGAAGGGGGAGAACTTAAAGAAACAGAACGAGTAGTAAAGACTCTATGGAGTCCTGACTGAAGGTCAGTCTCGTTAATAATGTAAATTTGTAAATTATGTAAATACAAAAGTGTAAATAGATAGATAGGATAGGATGTACCGGGATTGTGATTCACATCGATAATCAACTTGCCCACCTCCAATCCCGATAATCCTGACCACAGCGAGGGTTGAACTGACACAGGCAGCAGTAGCAGCCGACGACAACGAAAGACCAACAGGGATAGGCACCTGCCCCACACCGGCAGAGTTAAGTAGCCTAGATACTAACGCTCCTTAAGATATACTGATAAAGTGTAATAATAAAGTATTAAGTCGCTACCTGTAAACCACAGGAGGAGTGGTCAAGGAGCTATGACTCTATGCCAGGGAGTGGTGCCCACAATCGAAAGGACAGATAATAGATGGTGGCAGCTTTTACCGAGAAGGAAACCCCGAAATAGGAGAATCCTTGTTAAAGGTGAGCTAGGATGATTGTGATAACTCCTTACAGAGCAAGTGACGGTGGAGGCAAGGAAGGATACCTCCACGCCCCCCGCTCCGCGGCGTTACAACCTTAATAACCCCTTTAATTACCTTATCTATTAAATGACAAGCAGAATTACTTGACTGATTTAGATCAAGCACAGAATCAGATTTATAGGATTTGATTTTATCTTCTCTATTATTATTTTTAAAATTATTAATTATGACACTTCTGGTCCTAGTTCTTTTATGTCTAACATTTGCATCATTTAATTGGTTGACCATAAAACATCATTATATCTCGTTACAGGTGGTTGTTTAGATCTTTCGGATACTCTCACATTACTTAACATGACTTCTGTTAACCATACAGCAGCAGGGACCTCACTTTCCATCAAAGAAATGGGATACTTATTGTCCTTAGTCCATGGTAGTGTAATGATTTTATTATCCCGTCTATTCAGCTGTTCATTTATATACTGTCCAATAATTCTTGCCAGTTTTTCTTTCCTTTTCGAATTCAAGTGCATCCCATGACGGGTAAAATTTTCTTTATCCAAAGAGAGGTCAAGCAATTTTACATGTGACATAGTATTAACAAATTTTCCTAATTTTCTGTTAAGAGTCTGAATTTCATTGTTAATACAAGAAGACTTTTCCTGATCATGTGTATGCAGAGCAGGAACAGGTATAATATCAGTATATTGGTGATATAATGCAAAATTAATGATGAGTTTTAAACTTTTGGAGGGTTCACTTTTATTAATATCGTTTGATCCACCATAGATGACACAATCCTCACAATTCAATCCTCTAATATCCATGTTCGCGGCTTGAGATATGTTCAAAAGATTCGCCGTACTCGCGTAACAAATTTGCAGCACAACCTCTTGTATGGCTATCACCAATTATTAAAATTTTATTTGTTGCAGATCGAGCCATTGTCTGTAATTGCTTAACGTTTGGTTTTCGATTGATGTTATGATAATCAGGTGCCAAGTTTTCCTCTTTTAGGCACTCTAAAATTGCACAACAATTTACCACCGTTGGAAACTTAAATTGTTGATGTGAAACGGTGTCAATTTTTTAATGCCTTTTATAGTGAGAAACAATTTTCCAGTCTGATGAAGGAGATGTATCACTGCTTGCATTGGTCACTGAATTTATCTGTTTAACAAGTGTATAATTAATATTGTCTACATTAAGGGATAATTGTACTTGATCTTCTTCTAAAATTTTCACTATTTCCACAACCGATTTCAATTCACTAACAACACTCTGAAATTCGTCTTTTAATTTTACACAGAACAAGCATGGTGAATTAACATTTTCCTTAAAATTTTCCACATTTCTTACAGCGTACTTGCACTCAACACTCTCAGGGTCAGCCATGTTAGCTACAAAACTCATTTCTCCACGAGTAAGCATGTGAACAACAAGAATAAGTTTCATAAATCATTTTGATTAAATGTGATCTGAATGGATTCCGAAATATTTTATTTATATATCTGCTACCATCAAAAATATTTTAGCGGTCTTTAGGTTATTTCAAATGCGAAAAATAGTAGATAAAAATTTTGAAAGTACTACGCTCCTAAAACATAAGTTAATTTCATCAAAGAATATAATTTATTTACAAACAACTACATACCTGATTCTTCAGCATGTTGCTCGTTTTGATAGAAACTCACTTCACGGGAATCTGATTATAGTAGTAAATGGTGCGTAAAACCAACCTTTCACAGTCACAGTAAACGTCCGAATTTGTGTAACGTCTTTTGACCCTGAAACATGTAGTCGCAAGCACAAATGTCGACTTCTATTGGATCCTGAGAGAGAACCAATGGGACCATGACAATTTAAATTTGAGAGTAAACATTCGCGTTCTTCGCGTAGTTCGCGTAGTTGCATATTGTTCCCGTGATTTGTCATTGAGCTGCAAAGATCCGACCTATCAGGGTTAAGTAATTAGTCTGTTTTCTTTTATCGAACACAGGGCACCAAAACGGTAACCTTATAAGATAATTGCTTCGGTGTACCATGTCAGATCCCTGAAGAAATGAAATTGAAAGTCATGTTATTTAGGATTGAAATAGCTTACCCACGCACTCTAAATAATTATTTTCATAACGCTTACAGTAATTAACTTAATGAATACCTACAGCTCTTATTCATATCGAGTGTATGTTTTTTACTACCAAATGTGTACGAATACAGGCTTCACCTATTTATAGGCCGGGATAGCTCAGTCGGTATATCGACTGGCAACGGACTGGAGGATTAAGAGTGTGAGTCCCGGAGCGGTATGCCATGTCGTCCAGACCGGCTCTGAGATCAATCTAGCCTCCTATACAATGGGTACCGAGGGTTTTTCCTTGGGGGTTAAGCGGCCGCTGCGTGAAGCTGACCACCCACTTCCAACTAATGCGAGGTCAAGAGGTCAAAAGAATGTGGATCTATACATCCAATCCACATGTGCCTTGATGGCGTATTGCTTTATTAGTTAGGCACAGGGACAACCTTACCCTTATCTATTATATGTGAACATACGAACGAACTATCCAAAACCATTAATAACTTGAAGCAGTAGAGCACACTAAGGCGCTAATATTATCTTAATCCTCCTTCCATGGATCAATCATTCGTCGGTCTCCCATACAACTACAGCAAACACGTCTTATTTTTTTAGCAAATGCAACTGGAAGTAATTTGTTTCCTGATAACGATAGGCTACCCATGAAACTGCTTGTTAACCTATATTTATTATGCTTATAGTAACTAATTTTTAAACATATATGTAATTTGTATTCGTACAAAGTTCTATGCCTTAAATACTAGATGAACAATGACTGGCAGCATAACATAACGTCTACACACAGTTTTATACTACTGATTGCTAGCGTTAGATGGAAGTACACATATTACACATATCTAGTACATGTTTAATTTGCTCATGTCGTTTGTATTTTTAATAAAGACGTAGTTGTCAT
>NW_019731315.1:0-1125 GCF_002891405.2 Cryptotermes secundus | reverse complement strand
TTTCGACCTTTATACTGGGTCATCATCAGGCGTACAATGATACCAGACTCGGCTGTTGAATAGCATCTAACAGTTTGTATCTAATTCTTCTACTCTCGTATTTGTCACGTATTGGTCTGGGGTTCGATGCAAGGATCTTCCGAGTACGAGTCAGGCATGCTGAACTGCATCACTGGACAGACGTTAGTAAGCAGAACGGTTCGTTGAGTTGAAACATGTGATCAATTTATACGTCAGTGCATGTACTTGGCAGGCCGTCGGCCGATGACGTAATTCAACGGCGGCCTGTTGTGTAACATCTTGTTTGCAAGTCCATTTTTGTGCTAGTCCTTGTCGGCGTCGCAGAACAATATTGAGTCATCTCTGACTGCTAGCCCAAAGCAGCTGCCGCAAGTACAGCTTTACAGTTAGGTTCACTTCGTAATGTCCCTGCTCGGGCCCCACCGTATTCGGACGGTCATTTGTACAGGGTTGCCCACTTTGGGCCGATTGGCTTACTCAGATACTCATGCTAAATGCACATCACAATATTCCTTTCGGCAGAAATCATGGAAAAATTACAAATAACTAACGTAATTCCATAAATCCGCTCATTCTTGAGAAACTGCCTGTCATTTCAGCTATTCAAGAATTTCCCAACACTTTATGGAACCCTAAGGTTAACTAATTTGTGTTCTTCGCCTAATTTGGTAGAGCGGCTAAGTAAAGGAAGGTGAGGTGGGTGGAATATGAGGAAATGATACTTATTTACTCATGGAGCTGAGCCCTTCTGGAGGAGCCGCCAATTCTGCAGCTACTCAAGAATTTCCCAGCATTATATGGAACCGGAAGGTTCATCACCGTGTTCACAAGAGCCCTCCACTGGTCCATATTCTGAGCCAGATCTATCCAATCCATCCCATCCCATCCTATCTCTCTAAGATCCATTCTAATACTGTCCAGTCACCTATGCCTTGGTCTTCCCAGTGGTGTCTTTCCTTCTGGCTTTCCCACCAATATCCTATACGCATTCCTCGTCTCTCCATTCGTGCCACATGCCCTGCCCACCTCATCCTCCTTGAATTGATCACTCTAATTATTTTTGGAGAAGAGTACAAGTTATAAAGCTCCTCATTATGCAGTTTT
>NW_019731314.1:0-458 GCF_002891405.2 Cryptotermes secundus | reverse complement strand
TATTTTACAAAGTGAGGTGGAAAAAGCTATCAAGGACACGAGGAACGGAAAGGCTATAGGAGATGATGATGTATCTGGAGATGTGCTTAAGTTACTGGGAGAAGGTGGTTTGAAAACACTGACAAAACTAATAAACACCATATATGAAACTGGGGAGTGGCCCAAGAACTTTACAGAAGTGACAATGATTGCCTTAAAGAAAAAGACAAAAGCTACAAAATGCAGCGACCATCGCACAATAAGCCTTATTGCACATACAGCAAAGATACTTAAAAGAAGAATCAAAAAGAAAATAGAGGATATACATGGAGAGGATCAGTTTGGATTAGAAGAGGAAAAGGAACCAGGGATGCAATTGGGATGATGAGAATTATAGCAGAACGAACTTTGGAGATAGATAAAAAACTGTGTGCTTGCTTTATAGACTGGCAGAAAGCATTTGACCATGTAAATTGGAC
>NW_019731313.1:288-433 GCF_002891405.2 Cryptotermes secundus | reverse complement strand
TGTATTTAGCGAGTTTATGTGTGGGTGCATTAGTGTTATTTATTACTGGTCTGATTGGGGCCTCATGTTTGTGAATTTTAATTTTTGCTTTCAGTTTAGGTGCTTGTGCGTTCATTTGGTAAACATGTTTTCTTTTTGTTGGGTC
>NW_019731313.1:0-190 GCF_002891405.2 Cryptotermes secundus | reverse complement strand
TTCACTTTTTTGTCCAGGTCTTCTTTATAAATGATAACTAGTGTTTTTCCTTTATCGGCTTCTGCTATAGTAGCTTTGTGTTGTGCAAGTTTTTGTTGTATTTGTTTGGTCGTATAAATTTGTTCTTTGTATTCCTTATTATTCCTTATTTATGATGTTTTGTTTAGACGTTATTTGTTGTATGTTTTTT
>NW_019731312.1:0-676 GCF_002891405.2 Cryptotermes secundus | reverse complement strand
GTTTGCTAACTTGCCAATTTGCTTTGATAGCTTGCCGGCTTTGCATTGCTCTCTTGCTAAATTTTGCGTGCTTAACATTCTAGCTTTGCGTTGCTTCCTTCCTAGCTTTCCTTTGCTAGCTTGCTAACTTTGAGTTGCTAGCTTGCTAGTTTTGCGTAGCTTGCTTGCTTGCTTTGCGTTTCTTGCTTGCCTGCTTTCGTTGCTAGCTTCCTAGATTTGCGTTGCTAAATTGCTAGCTTTGGTTTGCTAGCTTCGTAAGTTTGCGTTGCTACCTTGCTAGCTTTGCGTTGGTAGCTTGCTGCATTGCGCTGCTAGCTTGCTAGCTTTGCATGGCTAGCTTGCTAGATTGCTAGATGTGGGTTGCTAGTTTGCTAGCTTTGCGTTGCTCTCTTGCTGGAATTGCGTTGCTAGCTTTCTAGCTTTGCGTTGCTAACTTGTCAGTTTTGCGTTGCTAGCTTTCTTGCTTAGCGTTTTAGCTTGCTAATTTTGCGTTGCTAGCTTGGTAGCTTTGCGTTTATCTTGCTAGCTTTGAGTATCTTGCTTGCTAGCTTTGCGTTCCTAGTTTGATAACATTGCGTTGCTAGCTTGCTAGCTTTGCGTTGCTAGATCCTTAGCTTGTCGTTGCTAGCTTTCTAAATATGGTTGCTTGCTTGTTAGCTTTGCGTTGCTAGCTTAC
>NW_019731311.1:507-682 GCF_002891405.2 Cryptotermes secundus | reverse complement strand
CGTACAATGCAAAGGACTACAATGTTTTGTTCACATGTGTCGGTAATTGTCGCTACATCAAAGCAGAAGTAATACCTCACACCCCACTCCAACCAGAGGGACCTGAACCCTTTCGCAGTTCCGAGATGGTAAAGTCTATGACGGGTCACAATCCCCGGACTGAAACCCAAACCAG
>NW_019731311.1:0-385 GCF_002891405.2 Cryptotermes secundus | reverse complement strand
TAAAACCCTGCTTTTAGAAAGGAGCGGCGAATTATTTCATTAGTAGAGGAACGGGACCAATTTCCAACACCTGATTCATCACGGACCTACTCTTAGGAGACCGTGAGATTGAACCCTCTCAATCCACCCCAGGTCAGAAAGACTGTGAAAGCGTGTGAACCCCAACTTTCGCCGCGAAACAGCTGACAATTGGAGGAATGAGAAACTCTATCGAACCCTCCCCCCTATTGTCTAAACCCAGCCAAGCCGGAGATTTGGAGGATGGCAACGAGGCGTTCCCCAAATTTTCGCAGGACCTCTGAATCTTCAAAACAGAGGGTCAGTTCTTTTAAAGGGTCTCGTAAGAACAGTTAAACTCACCGGACGCGGAGATAGCCCTCTCCAT
>NW_019731310.1:0-470 GCF_002891405.2 Cryptotermes secundus | reverse complement strand
TAGGTCAACTGAAAAAATCCAATGACCACATCGGGACTTGAACCCACGACCTTCTGGCATAGCCCCCCAACCAACTATGCTACCGCGTGCCTCGGTTCTTTGCAGGACAAAGTTTAAAACAGTAAACCCCCACATGGAAGAACTAAAAACAGTATTCATAGGGAAACTGAAAAAATTCCAGCACAACAGCTTTAAGGATTAATCAGAACCCCTTCTGCTGGTGCAAGGAATGTCTACATGTAGGGGGACAGCATTTTCAACACCTTATGTGACCTATGAATTGTATAATTCATTCCAAACATAACTGGCCACAGGCATACTGATTCACTGGCAAAATCCGTATGTACCTTGCAGCCAGCAGTGCATCAGTGCCGAGAAAAGTAAGAACCTCAATCTATATGTATATGTAGATATTTTATTTGATGTTCATTAACCCTTCCGCGACGGATAGTATTTAAATCATTTCCTAC
>NW_019731309.1:297-512 GCF_002891405.2 Cryptotermes secundus | reverse complement strand
AGCTTGCTAGATTTGCGCTGATAGCTTTCTGGGTTTGCGTTGCTATCTTGCTAGCTTTGCTTTGCTATCTTTCTAGCTTTGCGTTGTTTATTTGTTTGCTTTGCGTTTCTCTCTTGCTAGCTTTGCGTTGTTAGCTTTCTAGATTTGCGTGGCTAGCTTGCTAGTTTTGCGTTGCTAGCTTGCTAAATTTGCTTTGCTAGCTTGGTAGCTTTGCT
>NW_019731309.1:0-270 GCF_002891405.2 Cryptotermes secundus | reverse complement strand
GCGTTGCAAGCTTGCTAGCTTTGCGCTGACAGCTTGATTGGTTTTCCTTGCTACAATGCTAGCTTGTCGTTGCTAGCTTGCTTAGCTATGCGTTGCCAGCTAGCTAGCTTTGCGTTGCTAGCTTGCTAGAATTCTAGATTAGATTTGCTAGCTTGTTAGCTTTGCGTTGCTATCATGCTAGCTTTGCGTTGCTATCTTTATAGATGGCTAAATAAGCTTTGCTAGCATGATAGCTTTGCGTTGCTATCATGCTAGCTTTGCGTTTCTAGC
>NW_019731308.1:0-589 GCF_002891405.2 Cryptotermes secundus | reverse complement strand
TGCTAGCTTTGCGTTGCTAGCTTGCTAGCTTTGCGTTTATAAATTAATAGGTTTGCTTTGCTAGCTTGCTTGCTTTGCGTTGTTAGCTTGCTAGATTGCTAGTTTTGCGTTGGTAGTTTGCTAGTTTGCGTTTCTATCTTGCTAGGTTTTGCGCTGCTACCTTCCTAGCTTTGCGTTGCTAGCTTGCTAGCTTGCTAGCTTGCTAGCTTGCTAGCTTGCTAGCTTGCTAGCTTGCTAGCTTGCTAGCTTGCTAGCTTGCTAGCTTGCTAGCTTGCTAGCTTGCTAGCTTGCTAGCTTGCTAGCTTGCTAGCTTGCTAGCTTGCTAGCTTGCTAGCTTGCTAGCTTGCTAGCTTGCTATTTATGCGTTGCTAGCTTTCCAGCTTTGCGTTGCATGCTTCCTAGCTTTACGTGTCTATCTTGCTAGCAATGCGTTGCTAGGTTGCTAGCTTTGCGTTGCTAGCCTGCTTGCTTTGCGTTGCTAGCTTGCTTGATAGGTTTGCGTTGCTAGCTTTGCCTTGCTAGTTTGCTAGCTTTTCTTTGCTATCTTGCTAGCATTGCTTTGCTAGCTTGGTAGCATTGCGTTGCTAGC
>NW_019731307.1:0-3503 GCF_002891405.2 Cryptotermes secundus | reverse complement strand
TTCAGACTTAGAGCACTGTGTTCGTAATCAGAGATTTCTTATACATAAGTCAAATTATATTACTCGTACGATGCAAGATCCCTAATGAATTACATAAGAGTCACCTATGAATGATTACATGAAAAGTAAATTTATGAAAGAGAATTATAAAGACAATCATTGCTTTGAGCACATACAACTCAGTGAATTGTGAGGTTTTATGCTGTAACAATGCTGAGTATAAATGTGAGCAGTGTGGCAGATTCGTCTCGAAGTTTCAGAGGCAGGCATTCGTTTTCAGGATTGTGTAAGTGTATGGGAACCTGTTGGCACACTTGTCCATGCTATGTCCGCCTCCAGACTGGGAAATTGAGTGTACAGATTTTGTAGTGTATTTTGTTCTGCGCTGTAACTTTTCCATAGACACTGACTGCATGAAAGACAATTTAATGTTTGTGTTTCGACTGCAAAACCCATTGATAGTGCTATTCGTTGTTGAACAACTGTCCTTTCTGGGAGGGTGGAATATATTTTACTGAAAATATTGTGGCTGGTCTTTGCTAATGCTACACAAGTTATTCTTAAAAAAGAAAAATGTGTGTGGCTGCTTAAGGTTACTTTTCTCGTGAGGCTAGAGCTATTATAGAATATTTTTACATATAACCAAAAAATAATTGGACTCCCTGTATTCCAATGTAGATGTTTCAATATATTTTTCCATTCGCTTAGTGGGGGTTGGAGTCCACACGGCACGGCGGCTACTGATAGACCAGTTGTAACTGACCCGGGATATTACACGTATGACGATGGAGAATTTGGAGGAATGAAGATTGGCAGGAGAATCCGAAGTACTCGGAGAATAACCGCCAATTTGTCCACAAATCCCTCTTGACAAGATCTGGGATGGAACCCGGGACACCGCTGTGTAAAGCCAGCGACTAATCCCTTCAGCTATGGCGCGCCCTGTTGCAATATTTAAAAAATATATATTATTTGAGTTATTCTTTCTTGTATTTAATTCTGTTCTCGGAAACCATACGGGAGGGAGGCAGAGATTCGCCCCCCCCCCCAAACCTCTGTTGGAGAAAGAACAACGAAATTTTCTCAGGCGCGGAAGAGACAGTTATGAAATGCGTGTAAAGTGTCAGTTTCAGCACTACGTGTACTTATTTGTTGTATAGTTTTTGAAGACGGAAATGACATTCGATCGAAGGGCGGAAGAACAAGTTAGGAAATGTACGCTTAGCGTAACAGTTGTTTCGCATTGACTTCGGTTTAATTATGTCGAAAACTATCAACCCGGAAACAGCCGAACCGGTTTTCATTAAATCTTATGTGATCGGGTTTTAGTAAATTTTGTAGTCGCATCCCAAGTTTGGTCAGAAATCCGCCAATTCAGCGGAGAGTATCAAGACCTACTTGAGCTTCTGTGCACATGTCGAGCGCAATTTTCTAATAATTATGGGAGCAAGACCTGTATAGAATAATGACACGATTTATTCTTAGAACTTTTTCCGTAGTTCATCTAATATTTATGATACGTGACCCGACTTAGAGTAATTGTCTCGCCATGCAAACACCTCCTAACTTGTTTTGATAATTTAGCACTAGTGACGTTACACAATATTGTCTATAATGTGTCTTTCCCCGTGGCTACAATATTAAAAAGGGAGACATGGTTAAATAAGGGCACATCTCAAGATAGCAGTACGTATGGAGATAGTGACTGCGTATTGTCCCTGTTATTAGGTGTGTTGGTCATGAGGTCTGGATAAGTCGCATCATGTACATATTCGCCTGTCAGCTGCGTCTGTCTTGCATATTACGTCGTCGGTTGGCCGGGTCGCAACTTGTTGCTTCGCGTTGCTCCCACCTGCAAGCAACAGGCGTCTGTGGGAAAGTTCTCGAGTATCACTCGTGCTTGCTGAGGTGTAGTGCTAAATATAGATAATCCCGGGATGTGTGTTAGGGAGATTCGTGTTGAAGTAAATACGAGAACGTTCCTCGGTCTTACTGAACGACAGGTTTAAACTTGCAAGCCCAATGTGGAAGAAATTCATTTCTAAAAAATGCACGCAATTAGAGAGGCCGATCTTTTGACCAATAACGAAAGAACCCTTAAAGTGAAAATAAGTATATATTCTTGGGATTACTTGGTTTTTGGACGTTGTCTATTTTTTGTGTTCTAAAGGGAGAACGTTTCGGAGGTCGAATCTGTTTCGTTCCTCAGGAGAGTGGGTGGGATACGTCTGTTGTCTTGGGCCCGTCGGAATGAGCTAATCTCATTCACCGGATGTAGCGTTATTTAGAATACCGATATGAGGTTTAAAATACGTTTAAAGCGTATATCGATTAAATAACAATAATTACCTTTCAATATGAACAGGTAACAGACTTGAGTTCGAACCCCTTCTATCTTAATTCAAGGGTCATAGTCTGAAAGCACTTGAAATAAAAATTCGTTTATTTATTTTTTACGTGCAGCCACGTACCGTTCTCGGTATAGCGAGTGGCTACGGGCGTAACGACGGAGGAGACGGAGTTCAAGTGTCTGTAGTGTCAAGAATTTTCTCCAAATCTTCTAAACACGCCCTCTGGTCCACCGAAACCTCCTATCTAATGGGTAACGGGGGCTCTTCATCCAGGGGTAAGTCGGCCGGGGCGTGATCCTTTCTAGAAACATGCAGCTAGTGCAGAGTTTAGGGAAATGTGGATCTATGCTTCTACTCCCCCATACGCCTTCATGGCGTAGTGGATAATTCCTTGAGCTCGGGGACAATTTTACCACGTTTTCTTTATTTAATTTACATACATGATACATAGGAATTTACTTGTGTGTGGTGAGATTACATTCGTATGTTGTGTGGTGAAGTAATATAATAAATGTGTTATCATGCATCGTGTAGACCCGGTTCTATCTGGCCTAGATCCGTTTCCCGCCCTCAATTCTTAATAACTTCTGCAAATTTTGGAAGTCTTCCGCGGAGGCGAAATAGTTCGCCCCTATTAATACAGGTGGAGGGTCGTGTTTGCTTCTGAGGTCACCAAGTCCTTGAATATCTGGAAGCTTTGCTCTGGCGAGAAGTAGTCCGCCTGGCGCATTGATACGTGTGGCGTGTTGTGTTAATTCTTTATACGAGCAAGACCAGAACACGCCATTTTTTAGTTGGATGAAGACGCAATATTAATGTATCGAATTTTTTGTGATTATATAAGGAAGCTGGGCGTACTTTCTGATGGAATATTAATATTTTTCAACTTTACAATAGGTATGTTGCACGGAATAGAATTAATTTTTACTTACATTTGGGCAGTATAGACTCTGCAATTACTTTATCTGAAGGACTATCGTAAAAGGCATCGCCATTTTAACCTTTGGTATTACTTTCGTTTGTACTGACTTTTCCAGTATGAATTTAATTAATTTTATATCAAATCAACTAATATTGAATATCCAATAATAATTGTAAATTAAAGTTTATTTGAAGTACTTAATTACGACTGTGAAAAATGAAGCTTAAGGC
>NW_019731306.1:3477-15514 GCF_002891405.2 Cryptotermes secundus | reverse complement strand
ATGCCATTCATCCTCTATGGGAATCGTTCTTCTTGTGTTTTAATTTTGTATATACTGTGTCTCTAGATATGTCTTTCTTATGTGGCTGCGTGCGTGGTATTGCTGGAGGTCTGTGTGTGTAAAAGACGGTTAATATATACACATTATGGATAAGAATCAGTGCAACAGGACACTAAAATACAACATTCATTATATTTGTTCAGTTAATTTATTATTTTGGAAACATGAGCATGTTTCAGATCATGAGGTTTGTAAGACAAAGACAAAATCAACTCCGTGCAATGTGACTATTTAAGTTTTACCACTTGAAAACTCAGCATCCTTACATGTTTTGATCCTTATGGATCATTTTCAGAGGGAAGATCAATACTTATTCGGAAACCACTATCACAGTAGGTGTTCTGAGTGCTAAATTACATACACACACACACACACACACACAATGCCTGGAATACACAATATACACAATATTCAACTTTTCACAATCGCAGCAGCCTTCCTGGTATTAAAACTTTGTTCTTTAAGTCAAAATTTTATAAACCATGCAGGTTCGTGTCACTTCTCCCATCATCTTTCTTGGAGGGGGCTGAACTTGTGCCGCCTGTCTATCTTGTGAAGGAGATTCTTAGTATCGTCCGTGTTTGTTCGTGGCTTGCTGGATGGAGTTACTTTTGTCTTTGTAATTGTTAATGTGACGGACCAGAATGAAACAAAAAAAAAGGGGGGTTTGTAAGAGTTCTGCAATTATTTTATTGTATTTCGTATATTATTAAATGCAATCTTAATCTTGTTAACAAGAGAGTGTATCAGATTCTTGAGTTTCATTATACTGCTGAAATTAATAACAAATGGAAACCTCAGTATTATTACTTCCTATACATGATATATAACACATTAATGTAACTGAAAAGCTATGTTCTGTGCAGCATTCAGGTATAAGTTGTAAGCAAAGTTATAAAGTTGAATACAAGTATCTCTGATGGAAACAGAATTTTCTTTCAAGTTTACCCACCATCAGCTTTCCTAAACACAAGTATTCTATATACGTTATAGTTCAAATATCCATTGCATTTCAGTAAGGGGGTGTTGAATTGATGTAAATGAAATGTTCTTATTTTAAAGGCACTGGTGAGAAACGTTCTCCCAATAAATAATGTTACAACCTGATATCTTGTATTGCAGATGTTCTTACTCCACTGTGTGTTTTCAGTAAGGGGGTGTTGAATTGATGTAAATGAAATGTTCTTATTTTAAAGGCACTGGTGAGAAACGTTCTCCCGATAAATAATGTTACAACCTGATATCTTGTATTGCAGATGTTCTTACTCCATTGTGTTTTTTCTGTTTTTGAACTGAGTTTGATATCATTTAACTCATTCCCCTCCAAATGGTTTTGAGCGAAGTGATATTAAACTCAGTTCGGAAACAGAAAACACACAACGGAGTAAGAACCTCTGCAGCACAAGATATCAGATTACAACATTATTTATCTGGAGAAAGTTTCCCACCAGTGCCTGTAAAATATGAACATTTCATTTACATCGATTATTAATTCTAGCTATATGTGTGAACCAGTGATTTTTTGGGAGGGAGCAGTAAAAAAAAATGCTGGTAATATAATAGCATACTTTCTTACCGACAGGGCAGGTGGTATGATAGCATACCTTCTTACCGACCGAGCCCTCGGCACTGGCGACCGCTGGCCACCGCGGCAGCAGTGATGCTTCATGACGTCATGCTGGCTGTATTGTCCGCCAATAGCATTGAGTTACATCCCCCTGGTCAAAAGTGCGGCGTGCTTGAGGGTGAACCACCGACGAGCAACGTTTCGTTGTGCTCTTTTTTTGTGGACAAAAGAACTCAGTGCAATAAAGAAATGTGTCCTGTTTACGGTGGGAAGCGAGGCAAACATTTCGCTGATGACGAAGAGGTTAAAACGGACGTGCGAAAGTGGCTGAGACAACAGGCAAAAGACTTCTATGCTATGGGTTTCGGCGCACTGCTAAAGCGACGGGAATAATGTATCAATGTTGATTGAGGATATGTCGAGAAATAAATGTTTCTTTCGAGGTACGAATATCACATTTTTCACGTTTTATATCAGTTTGTGACCTACTTACTGACTGTCCCTCGTACATACATCGTATAGCTAGGCGTTCCAGAATATGTTCTTGGCACGCCCCTGAAACAATCCAATATTCTTGCACCCCGTGGAAAGAAAATACTGGGAAGTGGCAACTTGGTTTTTACGATTTTAGATTTTCACAGCGGTGGTTGTGAAGAGCTTCTGGGATGTAAGGCCCTGCAGTCCGTTGCAAGTCAACATACGTTTTGGACGAATATCTCTATCTTCAGGGTCGAAAAATAAGTCAAGTAATAAACCAGCGGGAAAGCGGTGAAGAGCTTTTCGTACTGAGAGTGCCATAGCTCAGGCAGTTACACGCCGACTTTCACCCGCGGCGTCTTGGGTTCAATCCCAGGTGAGGACATGTGCGATTTATGGTGGACATGTTGGAATTGGGACGAGATTTTCAAGAACTTAGGTTTCCCCTGCCTGCCAGGCCTCATTCCACCGACTGATCCACAATCACTGACCATTCTGTAGTCAACGCCGTACAGAATGTCCCAAGAGAAGAGTCAATAATCTGGGAGTTCACAGTGTGGGTCATTCTAACCGAAAGATGTATGCATGTATATGTGTCCTATTCCGAACGGTTTCCGAGACAGAGCTATTTCACTGTACAGCACACTATACACTGTGCAGACGTGCAACACGCCATGTCCTCACACGAGAAGCAAAGTGCATTGATTCTGACGGTGGAATTTTGGAAATTGTATCGTACTAGGCAGTAAGGCGAGTAGCGCATTCGGTATAGCGACTGCCTACGGGATGCACGGTCGAGAGATCGGAGTTCGAGGCGTGTAAGGGTCAGAATTTTCTATTCTCCTAACGTCGAGACCGGCTCTGGGGCCCACCCAGCCTCCCATCTAATGCGTACGGGGCGGGGGGGGGACATTCCCCGGCGATAAAGCGGCAAGGGCGTGAAGCTGACAACTCACCTCCAGCTAGTGTCGAGGTCAAGAAACTATGGATCTATACATCCCCTCCCCCATACGCCTTCATGGTTTAGTGTTTAATTAGTTAAGCATAGGGACAACTTTACCATTTTTTTGTTTTCCTTGGCACTACAGCCCCAGTGGGCCTAGGCCTACCTCCATGAACTTCTCCGTTCACTTCGGTTTTTCTTGATGTTACACATTCGGTAGGACTCCTTCGGCGGGTGATCAGCTCGTCGCAAGGACTTTGCCTTTTACCTTTACGTAATATCTCTTTCTTATCAACAATTTTGGAACTGTACAGTGAAATAGTTCTATTTCGGAAACCGTTCGGAATAGGACACACGTACATATACACTTTTTTTGCTAAGATTGACTGATACTAATGACCTCTCAGAATGCTGACCTTTCCCTTGGGACACCTGTAGAGTCTCGTTACTGACAGAGTCGTTAAATAGCAAAAATAACTCACAGGTTTACTCTATGTGGATTAAAGTGACACCCAGACAACAGTTTTCAGTTGGGGGGGCACCGAGTCCTCTAACATGCTGCTTTGCTCCCGTACGGATACCGGTACCACAGTTCGAGGAACGCTGCCCTGCTGTAGGCCCTAATAGGCGAACATTTGTCTGATGCATTTTTAATTTAGAATGGTCCGAAAGATGCTGACACCTGAGAAACACTTCGGAAGGCTCAACGCACCCACGAGAAACTGAAATTAAATGGGACACATCAGCTTCTGGTCTATGTTCATGATGTAAATTTGTCGAGCGAAAACTTGAAAGACGTAAAGTAAAATGTGGAGCTCTCCTACACGCCAGTAAGAAGATCTGCCATAAAGTAAACAGGGAGAACAATTAGAAGCCTACATGCTCATGCCTCAACACCATGGAGCAGGAAAAAGTATGTTACATTATGCCGAGCATTAACTTACGTGTGCTCAGCGGAATAACGTTATGTCGAGCGAAAAGCAGAAATGCATGCACAATTTACTTCCAAAGTCTTTGCGTTTTGACTGTCTCTGTTGGTCTAGTGGTCACAGTTCCTGACTACAGGTCCAGAGGTCCCGGGTTCGATTCCCGGTGCTACCTGATTTTTTGAGAAGCAGTGGGTCTGGAACGTGGTCCACTCTGTCTCGTGAGGATAACTGAGGAGCTACTTCAAGGAAATAGCAGGTCCGGTATAGAAAACCGAGATTAATGGCCGTGGGAATCCGTTGCGCTGTCCACGTGATACCCTCTATCCGAGGAAGTTAGCATTAATTTCGCCGACAAGCGGCGGTCGCACGGTCGATATACTATGTTGGCTAAGTATTTGCCTGACGATGGCTTTTAACAGCCGAAACATGTAGCAAAGCCAAACTAGGCACTGACCTTGATATAGTTGTATTGAGACGGGTTTAATAAAGAAATTGTATATTATGAAACAACAGGATGCATGAAATGAAAAAAAAAAAAGAAACTTATATTGTCCCTCCTACTCCCTTCACTGACCAATCAAATGCCAGCTTGGATTATCCACTAGGATTCAGATTACAGCTCTGGACACCATTTTATTTATTTTGTTTATTTGGACATTTTCTCCGTGCGTTCTTCTTGAAGATCAAATATGCTTTCCAAATATTTACATTCCATGTTAAATACAAACTACATTTCATGAACCCATACCAGAATATTAGAAATACAGCACAATAGGTAAGACACTGAAACGAAAGATTATTCATCTTTGTCCTTTGCATCCTGTTGCATTTTATGAGCGAGAGTCAGTAATACGTTACAAATGGAAGTGAAACAACGGTGATGGACGTAATAAGTTTTCTATGTCTATCACTAGGTAGCAGCACACTCCAGCTTCATGACAGTCTTGGTAGCATACGCGAATGCTAATGTTCAGAGGCTGGTTTCAGTAGTCAAAATTGTGGTTTTGCCTGAGATGTAACCTAACGAAGAGCCGTTCTTTTTTGAGTTTCTATGAGCAAAAAAATCAAAGCAGAATATATTCGTAAATAAATGTTTCCCGTTTATTGTGGGAAGTGTTTGCCGTGTAAATCGGTTCAGAACAGGGTCGAGAAATTCTCTCAAGGGTTTATAAAAGTTGCAGATGATGAAGCCGATGTGCGGAAGTGGCTGAGACAATAGTCCAAATACTTCTATGTTGGTGGCACTGGTAAAGCGATGGGGCAATTGTGTTAATGTTGGCGGAAGATATGTCAGAAATATGTCTTGTCTATATTCGAATATCACATGTACCACGGTACACATTGGCCGTCTATACAAAAAGATGTTAAAACATGAAACAATGTCAGTGTAACCAGAATAAATCAATTCTCATATGGACGTTGAATTTATCCTCAAGTTCCTGTAGCGTAGAGTCGCTCAATGGCGCGAAAGACTTCACTATTTCTTGACCTTCAAAGCAACTTACGTTCATGCAACATGTTCAGGCTCAACGAGTCTTTGCTATGGTAACACAAAATTTCGCACCATCAGAGCTATCACACCCATCTACCAAACTTCGACATGTACGAAAACAAAACTTTTCATGTGCCTTTTCCCCTGGAAGTAAGACACCATGTTGCACATCCAAATAAAGCAATGGGTAAGTTCTTGCTTACACATACTGATCGTTTTGAAAGGAAGGTTAGAGACCATTTCAAAAAATTATTTTTTTTTTCCTAATACGTTTCAATAAATTGTACTCCAGACTAGAGTGTGCTCCGTATTCAAAAGGTTCCCGCTTCAAACTCAATACAAAGCCTAGCTGTCCTTCCTTTCGTTGAATTGTAGAGCCGTTCTACTGGAATAGAAGTAGGCCACGATATATTCCTTAGTAAAGTTCCAAATTCCCTCTTCACTAATCGCCGGCAGCTTGTCACTATACATTGCGAGGAATGGATACCACAGTTACGTAAACAAAATGTGAATCAATAAACCAAAACTCATTTCTCTTCTTTGATGTTCCCAGAAATTACTACGATCAGTCAGTTTTTTAAAACTTATTACAAGTAATTATAAAGTAGTTACATGTTCGGACTTCTGGGCTCTTGTATAAGCACGTAAATAAATAAAAATTGAAGATATTAATTGGTTCGGATTAGACGAAGCTGTTTTATTGGCTAAGTCTTTACAATCACAACTACAGGCACTATGAAATATCGTCTTCCAGAGGGTGCGACCTGACTAATCCGTCGTCTTTAACGTTTCGTCCCCTTGTTCTTGGCTGAGCTGGTTTACTCTGCTCTGACCTGTTGTCAGTTCTCCTCTGGTCTCCTCTTATCTCAATTCCGAACTCTCTTGGTCTGTTATAACCGACAGTCGGAAGTAACACGTTCATTTTATATGATGAATATTGGTTCTTGCGGGAGGAACATTTATTGAGTCGATGCCCGTCAATGTGCGTCTCTCTTATTTTCTGACTTCAATAATCCAAGTTTTAGTCCGTGCTTACAGAGTTTTGCTCAGCTATGGTCTATTCCAGATTGTTTTCCCGGCCACGTGTTTTAAGAAGCCGTTGTGTAGCAATGGAAGCTCGCTCTGAATAAAGATATTCCGGCTTTCAGGCGGCACGTCACATTAATATTGTTATGTGGTGGACAAGAGGGATGTATACAGGATATTGATGGGAAAGTCAGAAAGAAAGAGTTAACTGGGAATACCAAGAAATGGGTGGGTGGACAATATCAAAACTGATCTTAGAGAGATAAGATTGGATGGTATGGATTGGATTGATCTGACTCAGGATAGGGACCAGTGCAGGGCTCTTGTGAACACGATAATAAACTTTCGGGTTCCATAAAATACTGGGAAGTTCTTGAGTAGCTGCACAATTGGCGACTCCTCCAGAAGGGCTCAGCTCCATGAGTGAGTGTGAACAGTATTAAGACAGAAATATCCAGGAAGGACGAAAATTGAAACCTATGTAAACAAAAGTATACCACCTCATATCGTCGCGTCCGACTCTACATCTTGCGGGCTTCTGGGTAATGAGAGATGATTAAGGAAGATTTAGGGGGGGGAATTATTGCCTCCATCTTCAAGGCAGAATTAATTTATGTAAACCTCTTGCTGTACAGACGAGGTGCGGAGAATACTGGCCTCAGTGACACAAGAACTGGCCACTCAGTACCATGGCAGAAGACCCTGAAGGGGGGCAGTTACAAAGGACCGCCACCCTGGCATTCGTGACCAGCTTTCTCTCGCCCCTCCTACAAATTTTGTTACTTCCCCAACTTCGGACTCTGGAGGCCAAAACATGTAGGCAGTGAAGGTAAAGTTGTCCCTGTGCTTAACTAAATAAGCACTACGCAATGGAGATGTATGGGGGAGTGGATGCATAGATCCACATTTCGACTTAGGCACTAGCTGGAGATGAGTGGTCAGCTTCACGCCCCGGGTGATTTACCCCCGCTACCCATTGGATAGGTAGTTGGGTGGACCCCAGAATCGATCTGGACGACGTGAAGAAGAGAAAAGTCATGACCCTAGCGGGACTCAAACTCCAGCACGTGTATACCGACTACGCTATCCCAGCTCCTAGATGTAGACAGTACGTACGTCATTACCCAGAACCTTCGCGTCCATACAAATATCCACACTCATTTATACACGCTCGTACTCTTGGTGCTGGGTTATCTCTGGGTTAGAATTAACCCTCCGAAAGTAATGGTAAAGTTGCCCCTGTACTTAGGCACCACGCCATGACCTTCACTATTCTTGTTCTCGGCACTGTGTGGAGGTGAGGGGTCAACTTCAGGCCCTGGTCACTTAACCTCCCGAGGAAACAGTCTCTCCACCCCCGGAGGCATTGTGTAGGAGGCTAGATGGGCCCCAGTCTGAATACTGCGGAGAAGAGGAAAATCTCTTGCCCCTGACACGAATCGAAACAGGTCGCCCAGCCCCTCACCCGTCGCTATACAGACTCAGATATCCTCAAATTCATCTGAAAGCGATTACACATGAATTTTAATTCCAAACAGAGACCTGCTGATCAGTGTTCTTGAATGAAATAATTGCCGTTTGTTGGGAAGATCATACCGAATAAATAAGTATATTTTGTGAGGAAGGTTAATAGATTTTTAATATTATAGCAGTTGTTACAGAGGCAGATATATACCATTGTATAATCCTCTATTTAAGCGTCCTGTTGCGTTAATATATCTAATAATGTTTATTGTACTACACAGTCCGTCAACAATGCAGAAAACTGTTCCTTATTTCTTACTCACTCACATAAGACAGAACATGTCACGGCCCTAAATCAATAACTTCAGATGTCTAACAATTCTGAAACTGCTACATTGCATTAATATTGTCCATTCGTAGGATATGTCACTGCGAGCTTCATGATTTAAATCGACACACTCGTAGTCAATTGGTATGCGCTACAACAGAACACCTTGTAGTTCGCTTAATTTAAACCAACAAAATTCATTACAATTTGTATTCAAATTTTCTCTTATAATTCCTATTGGATTTGAAAAATTCTTATTACACCTCACGAGGGGCGACGTCCACTTGTTTAGAACTGTATCCTCTAATTCAGATGTTTAATGCGGCAGCCTGTTTTTCTATTCGTAAGCCAGTTTTGTTACGTCTGCAATCTGTAATTCTGCCCCTAGCTTGTGCATTGTTCCCTCTTGCAGCGTGTGCTGTTGCCTTCATTACAGGATTGCGAAGACCAAGAAGCCAGCAAACCCGAGATACACGCACCAACGTCAGGACCGTTTAGAATCTTCCAGACTGAAGGTTCTTGAGGACGGTGCTAAGACGAATATTTGGAGCGCTGAGGAGGAAGTAACAAGGGGATGGGAAAGCACTGTACAGGTTGACGGGATTCCCATAATTTCGACTCTGCAAGGAATATTATTAGGATGATTACATCAAGGAGGAGCGGATGAGTTGGACATATAGCAATCTCAGAATTGGCAATGCTCAGCTTCTTATCTAACTCGATTTTTGTTAAGTCGACAATCGAAAGAAATACCTAAGCAGTCGAGAAGACTTCAGATTTCCACAAATATTCCTTGCAGGATATGTTACACGTTATAAATGCTCAAAGATGATGATGACATTGAAATTGACGTATTAATGTTTATAATTTAATACTTAGACAAACACATGTTATTACAGCCTACTGTTAATAGGAAAAGCATGAGAGTTCGGGTATAATTTTTTTATAAGAACAAATATGATACATACATTAAACATTCAAACACTCAACAGAAAGACAGAAATCTATGGGGTACAAAATAACCTGATCCAGTTGCAGGGGATCCGGATTCAGTGCAATATATTATAACTGCTGGGCGGTGCCAACCCTACTTGTGGGGCCAACTGGGGGTAGCTTCTAACTCACTTTGGTTAGGAGAAAGTGATGTTCACACAGTTGTTCTCACTGCTTCACTCCATTGGGGTCTCTGGGTCTGCGGAGAGGACGCACGGGCCGCTGTAGCCATGGCCGGAAGCCTCCTACTGCCATTAGTTGTTGCACTGGTTTGTTCTGTATCAGTGCTGTTGCTTGGGGATAATTCTTCGGATTGCAGCAGCCAGTCAGTTCCTTAGCTCTCGCTATCTTGATAATATAGGAGCTGAAAGCGAGATGCTTTTCTGGAACAATTTCTATCGCCAGCGGTTCATGGCACTCATCCAAAATGAGGATACTCCAACTCAGCAAATGCCACAGACTGCAGTACCGCCTTCCTTGTAGTTGTTCATGGAACTCGCATGAGATGCTCTCCGCATAGTATTTCAAGTCGTGTTTACTCAGCTCGCGTTCATCCAAGAAGTTGGGACGCAAAATCACTTTGCTTGGAACACCCATGCTTGCATTCCGGAGTTCGTGAAACAGTTTGCACACAGAGTATACGTGGAAGTTGTCTCTTCCTGCATTCATTTGCTGACCAGGGTGTTCATTCAGTAGGCACAAAACGCTTTCAACAGCTTCGATGTCTCCTGGTGACGTATAGAGAGGCGGGAGGTTTGTTTCGTCCCCGTCCTCTCCCATTAGAAAAAATCTGATGTTGCTGAGTATTTCCTGATGATGTGACTCACTCCCGAAACCGTCTGAAGGCAGTGGAAGCAGATGAGTTTCTGTTGCATGTTTGAATGCCTCAGAAGCGTAGCCAAGAGGAATCTCACCGGGGTTAATGAATGCATGCAGAACCTGCCTAACGCCGTCCACAAAACTGAACTCAGCGAGAGCAATTTCACAGCCCAGGTACCTGCCACTGCTATCCTTGCAGTAGTAGCTGACGTGCACTAGGTGGAACAGGTGGGTTTTCAGTGAGTTCTGGTGTTTGAGTGCGCGCACTGTTTCCTCTATCTCTCTGAACATCCTGTTCTGTCTGTTAGCCTGGTTCAGCAGTCGCTCAAGCCATGCGCAGTGTCTCCTCCGTGGCCGAAATTCGTTACTAAAATCCACGTGGCTCAGACTGTGCTCCTTGTTTCGGGCCTGTTCCTCATACGCCCATCTGTCGTCCGGTGTCATGTGCTCCCACATCGAGGCCGCCATCTCACTGATGAAGGGAGCCCCCCTTTCTTGCACCTGCTTCTGTACGCCGAGAAGGAAGAAACGAAATCCCTCCTCCGGACTTTCCTTCTCTCTTTGCTGCGTATTATCCATAGTCATCAATTAAACCTGCGAACAGATAATGAAAAATAAATATCGTCAAATTATTCTGAAGGCACATGAGAACCTGGAAGCGAGACAGCAAACTCATCTATAGGAACGCCTCACATCTGCGATGGATTGTATGACAAGTCGGGTGGAGTCGAATCACTCCACCTACCTCTACCGGTGAGGATTCCTGGCTAGTGCGATAATTAATAAATTAACTGTAATTACCAGTTCTCGAAATTGGATCGTATCTACGAAAATCTCAGAAAGCTGATTCCAAGAAAATATGCCTATTATTTTACCACGTCTGTTTCTTCCGGTCATTCTGTTTCTGTCACATTGTGCACAGGCTCCTTCTTGTGAAGCTGACAAGAAACGTTCCCACATTTATGGAAGTCGAGAATTCGTGACTGTGCTCAACACAGCGCAACACCAGAGGCTAGTTTCACATATGAAGTCCCTTATGATTATGTTTCACACGAATATGCTGTATTTGCGACCCTCTTAAAAATCTCCTTCGTTAAATCGCGTCAATAATTCCAGGCGAACAACACAGTTCAGAAATTTTTGTTTTTTTCTACAGACTTTTGACATACCTATGTGGATTACGTCAAGCCAGGTATATATATATATCGTAAGCTATTGAGATGGTTTCAGGTGGCAAGATATTGTCACGTGTAGGATGGTATGCGTGACGAAATGACAGGTTATAGTTAGGATGATTGGATCTATTAACACTTTCGTTACACATTCCCTCTCAATTACACCTAAATACAGCGCTATCGCTAATTTACACACGCTTCATAACTCACTGTCGCACGCAACCTCAAATGGACAGGCGGAATACGCATGCCCTGTGTCGCTTAAATGTCCGCTGCTGGTGCGCGTTTAAATGCCCGTTGCTACGCTGCGTTTAAATGTCCGTTCCTGTTAGGCGCTTAATCAATTTTAAGCGTTGTGTTTAAAAATGCTCTATCTAGCTCAATTTTTATGATAAATGGATGGAAATAACTTTGTTTATTTCAGAAAAGAACATAGTGTCGCATATTATAAAGGAAGATTTGAAATTTTTAATACAAAGTGTTGTACTCTATTTTCAATTTTTTGTGTTTTAATTTTGATGCGTACTGCAAAAATGGTTTCCCAGTTCTTCACAGAGTTGTTCTGCATTATAACTTCATTTCTGTTTGTAACACTTGACAAATTTTAGCAGTCTCTGGTGTCATAAAACAGATGGAAGCAATAAAATCATTTGGTCTTCTGCTAGCGCTGCTTACACCCTTCGGATTTTCGAATACTTGACTGAAGGTCAGAAGAATGAAAGAATGGCTATTCAAGAGAAAGCTATAGGGGTCCCCTCTTCAGT
>NW_019731306.1:0-1198 GCF_002891405.2 Cryptotermes secundus | reverse complement strand
CTACCTGTCCTCCAGTAACGTTAAATCACTCTCAGATACCACAAGCAGAAGACGCCAAATACCTTGGTATACACCTGGATAAACGACTGACATGGCAAAAACACATTCACACCAAAAGAAAACAACTCGGAATAAAATTCCGACAGATGTATTGGATGCTGGGAAGGCAGTCGGAGCTATCGACAGAAAACAAGATCTTACTGTACAAAACCATGCTCAAACCGATATGGACGTACGGGATACCATTATGGGGATCAGCCAGTAACTCAAACATAGAAATTCTCCAACGATTTCAAAGCAAAGTATTACGAATAATAGTTAACGCGCCGTGATATGTGCCGAACACGGTACTACACAAGGACCTAGATGTACCAACAGTACGAGAGGAAATTAAAAAAAACCAGCAAAAAGTATAAAATCAGACTCCAGGCCCATCCGAACGACTTGGCACAAAAACTGCTCGACGACGAAGGGGAAATCAGGAGGCTAAACAGATTTAAACCATCAGATTTACCCACCAGATTTGAATAATTCAACACTTAACTGCATATCACTAAGCAGTTAAAATAAGTATTGAGCATGTTCATTGGAACATGCTCACCACGACAAGTTCTCTTTCCTTTTCTATATGTAAACCACAAAATGTACTTATTATCCACACTTAATGGATAGATTGTATAATTATTGGAGTTAAAAAAAAGGTAGTGGGCTAACAATTTCAGAAATTCCGAATGCTACACGCCATCACTAGAACCCTTTTAGAGTCGGTCCGAGAGTACAGTTAAACAAGAAACGGAATTCGCGCTGTAACCTACGTAAAACCGTCAAGCAATATCCTGTAATGTATGCAGACCGACATAATGTTATGAACGCATGCGTGGATCATAATTAAGAATGAAGAAAAAAACAGGCGGAGCAGACTCGTGCAGCTGTAACGCTCTAAACCTGTGTGCCGGAGGTGTTGGGTTCGTATCTGGACCTGGACACAAGCTGTCCGCACTGAAGTATTTCATATTTGTTCTCAGCCCCTATAAGAAAATTCCACGACAGTACCTCGATCAGAGAAAAGGCTACTTCCTTCCTAATCCTTCCCAATTAATTATTCAATAATCATTCCATCGCTTGACCCTACAGCCTATAGACCGAAATCCTCATGGCGTCGTTAAACAAGCCACATAAAACAATAAAGTGCACATAC
>NW_019731305.1:0-1063 GCF_002891405.2 Cryptotermes secundus | reverse complement strand
CATTGATAACACATAATGGAAGTGGGCTACGACGTAATAAGTATCATGGAGGATAATGTCGATTGATGAGTTTGCCAGCACCACCCCTGTTAAACCCCCTATGGTAAATAGGAACACGAAGCCTAATGATCATAAACACGTTGCTCTATATGATAACTGCGACCCATACACTGTTGCCAACCAACTAAAAATTTTGATTCCTGTTGGTACTGCGATGATTATAGTGGCAGATGTGAAGTAGGCCCGTGTATCAACATCTATTCCTACTGTAAATATGTGGTGTGCCCATACCACAAACCCCAGGAGACCAATTGCTAGTATGGCGAAAATTATTCCCAGGTTTCCGAAGGCCTCCTTTTTACCTCTTTCATGACAGATGATGTGCGAGATTATACCAAACCCTGGTAGAATTAAAATATAAACTTCTGGGTGCCCAAAGAACCAAAATAAATGTTGATATAGAATCGGATCCCCTCCCACCGCAGGGTCAAAGGAAGATGTGTTAAGGTTTCGGTCTGTTAATAATATAGTGATTGCCCCTGCTAAGACCGGTAATGATAGTAGTAGTAGTAGGGCTGTAATTGCTACAGCCCATACAAATAAGGGAATGCGATCTGGTCTTATGCTTGTGGGCTTTATGTTGATTGTTGTTGAGATAAAGTTTACTGCCCCTAGGATTGAGGAGACGCCCGCCAAGTGTAATGAGAAGATAGCTAAATCTACGGATGCGCCAGCATGCGCGATACCTCTGGCGAGAGGAGGATAAACTGTTCATCCCGTTCCAGCCCCTCTTTCTACTATGCTTCTGGTTAAGAGTAGTGTCAATGATGGGGGCAGTAATCAGAATCTTATGTTGTTTATTCGGGGGAAGGCTATATCTGGGGCACCAAGTATTAAAGGCACTAATCAGTTCCCGAAACCCCCAATTATGATTGGCATCACCATGAAGAAGATTATTATGATGGCGTGGGCCGTTACGATTACGTTGTAGATTTGATCGTCTCCAATGAGAGATCCGGGTTGGCCTAGTTCAGCTCGGATTAACATTCTTAAAGAAGTTCCA